>NC_041369.1:22669876-22832376 GCF_900634415.1 Cottoperca gobio | reverse complement strand
TCCGTTACCCTCTCAACCCTACCGCCCTCTTTGCTTTTCTTTTATCGCCTACCCATCCCTCGCTCTATTGAGCAGCTTTGCCACGCTGTCTGTCTCCAATTGATCTGAATATGGCGCTGGATGAGAGACACATCTCCCAGCAAGGTGTAAGAACGAACGCTTGGTTGTGAAAGCGGAGAGGCCGGCTGCTCATTGTTCCCTCTCTACGGCAGAAGCAGCAGTCATTTTGATAAAAATGTCACAGCCTTTTCAAACAGCTCGTGAACAATTCCCCGATTTCTGACATTTTTGAGCTTTTCATCTGTTTTCTGTTCGTCCGCCACACAAATCTAAATAAATCCAATCATAACAATCTGCAATCGAGGTACTCAAAGTGTTTTTTAAAGGACAGCACATCACAGACTGCGCTTATCTAAAAAGAGCTTTGTTTCTCTGAAGGTGATTTGGTGGATATTTATTGGACAGCTGTATATGAGTGGGGATGAGAGAGGGAGGTGCTGTTATCTTTATTGGATCATGCTGTGCAATAATGATACACTCACACCACCATAGCCACTGTTGTCTGGCGTTGCAGCTACAACCCTGTTCTTCTTTGAGTGAAGCTGTGGCAACTAAAGAGAAATTGAATTGAAGAAATGGGATGAATGGTGTCATAGAAATGTGGTGGTTAGGTTTCGGGAATGCATCATGTGAATGAGGCTCCTCTTTTTGTTTCTGTTCAGTGTGGGAGTTATTAAAAAAACACATTCTGAAAACATTCATGCTTTTCGCTTCTTTCCACGTGATGTTAAGAATCTAGGATGGAGAAGCACAAAGGCTCACACCACCCCTCGCCCCCTCATCACACACTCCTCTGTTGATGGAGGCGTTATCAGTGTAGTGTAGTCGCCACGTATCTTACATATGCACCACAGATGTGGTGAACGGTACATCTACAAAAGTGTTCTGGTGTACTAAAATGAAGTACTTTTTTCTTAATACTTAATACAGGGATATTAAGCAGACTGTATGTAACCTTTGCCGACTACTACAGTATAACGGTCAATGTTAAAACATAAAACATCAGCACAAATAGAGGGGAGTCATAAAGTCTATGAACTGAATGCAGTTTATTCAGCAGTATTTCTCTCATGGTGCTATAGTCACCGTAGACTGCTGTTAATACAAGACCAATAAAAGTTGCAGCAACAAACCCGTTAAGAGAAAGTATTAAGACTTTTACTGCATATGATGTCAACCTTTCATTGTAAGAGAAGGAATGCGTTATTTATTTATTTCAATGTCAGAGATTTGTTAGATTTTAAATCCAAAATGAAGCCGAAGATTATCTAAAGTTACTAGTTAGTATTTCAAGTGAAAGCTGTCTGTTTAACTATATTAAACTAAGTATATTGTGAATGTAAAACAAGGTAATCCTTGACATGATTACATTTTGGATAACAAAATATAAGACATAATCAGCCAACAATAAAACATACTGTGCTGTGTGTAGTAAGTAATGAGCCTGTCTCTTCTCATTAACCTCTTTTATAGACATTGAGCAACACAACACTTATAATACGCTGTGCTCCTAGCAGCATGTGATGATGCATTCTTTCAGCTGCAGTAACGCACACACACACACACACACACACACACACACTAATTCATTTCATGATAGATCTAGTAGCAGGGTATACATGTACACAATAGATCTAGTAGCAGGGTGTGTATGTATACAATAGATCTAGTAGCAGGGTATGCATGTACACAATAGATCTAGTAGCAGGGTATGCATGTACACAATAGATCTAGTAGCAGGGTATGCATGTACACAATAGATCTAGTAGCATGGTGTGTATGTATACAATAGATCTAGTAAAAAGGGTATATATGTACACAATAGATCTAGTAGCAGGGTATGCATGTATACAATAGATCTAGTAGCAGGGTATGCATGTACACAATATATCTAGTAGCAGGGTGTGTATGTACACAATAGATCTAGTAGCAGGGTATACATGTACACAATAGATCTAGTAGCAGGGTATGCATGTACACAATAGATCTAGTAGCAGGGTGTGTATGTATACAATATATCTAGTAGCAGGGTATACATGTACACAATAGATCTAGTAGCAGGGTATGCATGTACACAATAGATCTAGTAGCAGGGTATGCATGTACACAATAGATCTAGTAGCAGGGTGTGTATGTATACAATATATCTAGTAGCAGGGTATACATGTACACAATAGATCTAGTAGCAGGGTATGTATGTATACAATAGATCTAGTAGCAGGGTATACATGTACATAATAGATCTAGTAGCAGGGTGTGTATGTATACAATAGATCTAGTAGCAGGGTGTGCATGTATACAATAGATCTAGTAGCAGGGTATGCATGTATACAATAGATCTAGTAGCAGGGTATGCATGTACACAATAGATCTAGTAGCAGGGTATGCATGTACACAATAGATCTAGTAGCAGGGTATGCATGTACACAATAGATCTAGTAGCATGGTGTGTATGTATACAATAGATCTAGTAGCAGGGTGTGCATGTATACAATAGATCTAGTAGCAGGGTATGCATGTACAAAATAGATCTAGTAGCAGGGTGTGTATGTATACAATAGATCTAGTAGCAGGGTATACATGTACACAATAGATCTAGTAGCAGGGTATGTATGTATACAATATATCTAGTAGCAGGGTATACATGTACACAATAGATCTAGTAGCAGGGTGTGTATGTATACAATAGATCTAGTAGCAGGGTATGTATGTATACAATAGATCTAGTAGCAGGGTATACATGTACACAATAGATCTAGTAGCAGGGTGTGTATGTATACAATAGATCTAGTAGCAGGGTGTGTATGTATACAATAGATATAGTAGCAGGGTATGCATGTACAAAATAGATCTAGTAGCAGGGTGTGTATGTATACAATAGATCTAGTAACAGGGTATGCATGTACACAATAGATCTAGTAGCAGGGTATGCATGTACACAATAGATCTAGTAGCAGGGTATGCATGTACACAATAGATCTAGTAGCAGGGTATGTATGTACACAATAGATCTAGTAGCAGGGTATGCATGTATACAATAGATCTAGTAACAGGGTATGCATGTACACAATAGATCTAGTAGCAGGGTATGCATGTATACAATAGATCTAGTAACAGGGTATGCATGTACACAATAGATCTAGTAGCAGGGTGTGTATGTATACAATAGATCTAGTAGCAGGGTATACATGTACACAATAGATCTAGTAGCAGGGTGTGCATGTATACAATAGATCTAGTAGCAGGGTATGCATGTACACAATAGATGTAGTAGCGGGGTATGCATGTACACAATAGATCTAGTAGCAGGGTATGCATGTACACAATAGATCTAGTAGCAGGGTTTGCATGTACACAATATATCTAGTAGCAGGGTGTGCATGTACACAATAGATCTAGTAGCAGGGTTTGCATGTACACAATATATCTAGTAGCAGGGTGTGCATGTACACAATATATCTAGTAGCAGAGTATGCATGTATACAATAGATCTAGTAGCAGGGTGTGCATGTATACAATAGATCTAGTAGCAGGGTATGTATGTATACAATAGATCTAGTAGCAGGGTGTGCATGTATACAATAGATCTAGTAGCAGGGTGTGCATGTATACAATAGATCTAGTAGCAGGGTATGTATGTATACAATAGATCTAGTAGCAGGGTGTGCATGTATACAATAGATCTAGTAGCAGGGTGTGCATGTATACAATAGATCTAGCAGCAGGTTATGCATGTTATATTTGCGCATAGATATTTGCGCATATGTGCTTCAGTTCTTTGTTCAGTTGAGAAAGAATGAATGTGCCCTTGCTTTCAAACGAGGAAATTGCTAGTGACCCTGCTGCTGCAATGGTTGGGCTGCAGACGGGCAGAGACATACAAAGATACTGGAGCAGAAAGTGGGGGGGGGAAGAAAGGCAGAATGGTAAGGAATAGAGATGGACCAGCACAGAAGGAATATGTGTTTTTTGACCTTTTATTTACTGAGGGATTGTTTGCTGAGCATGCTTCGGGTGCGTTCGAAAAGTATTTTTTGATTAGGGAGGCTTCAAACTGAGTGAACTGACCCAGAAGTATCTCACTGGCAGCCATGATAACAGCTTGTAGAATTCTTTAAATGCTAAGAAAAGGCGCTTCAGGGTTTGCTTTCCTATCTCTGTTCTCTGAGGAAACACAGCATCATCCTTCATGAAAGGAAAGGAGATACAACTGTGCTTGAATTCTTAGTCAACTCGGGTGTTCCCAACCTAGTTATATCCCTCCCAATGATGTTAGTTGTGTGTTTGATTACAGTACATTTGTCTTTTGTTTCAAATCAATCATTTCTTCAGTCTACATTCTTTCATAACTTACACAACAGCATGCTGAGACAATAGAGGTCAGAGATATGTATGAGAGCACAGTTAGTATAATCCCCTTTTTTAATACCACATGAGATTTACTCTACTTTAAACGGCAACATACATTGGCCACGTTGCATAGCTTCAAGTCATTGATGCTCTGAGCACAGAGGAATAAGCTTTACAGACAGCAGAAGAACTCAAGTTCAAGCAGCAAATATGATACAAGTGTTGAAGCTGGTAAATAAGAATCTTGAACAGGCGTGTACAGAAAACATCGGCACTGATGACATGTCATACACGCCTGAAATGAAGAAGCAGAATATTTTCTTGCATCATCTTTGCGCTTTATTCTCAATGATTGACCAAATGTGGAACGTGTCATCTGGTCACTTCTTCACAGCCAGCGGCAGGAGTACAGGATTCCAGCTAGGAACAGCAATAAGCAGAAGTATAACTCTAAAGCATGACCATAAAGGGTTTTCTTGTAGCACTCTCTTTTATGCATCGTGATGGCAGCAGCAACAGCAGCAGCAGCAAGCAGCAGCAGCAGCAGCAGCAGCAGCAGCAGCAGCAGCAGCAGCAGCAGTAGCAGCAGCAGTAGCAGCAGCAGTAGGGACTGTGGTCCCTAAGAGGTCATCCGGATGTTTCGGTCCAATATACCTTTGCTTCAATCAATTATGTATTTCTATCATAGAGGAAGTTAATGTAGAGGAAGCATAATCCTATCATTGTGTAAATTGAAAACAACATACAAAAATTGGTATTTTTGCAATGTTCCAGAATACAGTCAAAAACACAAAAATGTTTAACTTGGAGATTCCTGTTTGTTCTCAGACAGCTACAGTACGAGCTTTCTCAGAGATGTGTACACAGTATATTATCTTGCACAGTGCAAACTATATCTAGTAATATATTTATGATCTCTGGAGAGAAAAAGATGTGAACGATTCCTTGGATAAAACATCTGTTTGGGGAATTGAACCATCTGAGGCTTCAAACATGCGTTTCTGTTTGTTTTGTGACGCCTTTCGGATGGTTTGTTGGTAAATGAGTCCAGTGTGCATCATCAGATGGCTCACGCTGTGTGCTTGTAATTAAGCCACAGCCCAGGCATTCAACAAATAAATTATCTCACCGGTTTTAAATGTAGTGCATGAATATAATCTAAATATCAGCTTCACAGTTTCAATTATCCCACCACAGGCAAACACTACTAGATATTTTGATTTGGCAGAAAAACATGTTTAAAGTGTCTATAATATAATGTTATATAATGGGAAACATAGAATATGTAGTACTCATAGACCCACGCCAATGGGTTCCAGGTTTCGGTCCATTAAAGGACAATTCATTAGCAGCATGGATGTAGTTTTATGAGGACATCTCCAATCATTTCATATAAATCATTTGTCTCCCTCAATTAACTCCATCAAGTGTCCATGAAAGTCTCACCCCTCTTCAAATACAGTGTGAGGGAGAGCATCCACACAGCAGAGCAGTCAGTTAATCAGGGAGAACATTCTCCTCCATTCAGTTGATTGCTATCTAACGTTCTTTAACTACATGTGTCACTGACACTGGATGATGTTAGCGAGTTAGAAATCTAAATGGACAATCACACAAAGTGAGATCCTTCTAGGAATGCTTGTGCACTGGTCTCATATATTCAATTCATGATACCACACACATGTTTGTCATATAGCTTACTACTGTGTGTATACATTTCAGTGCAATTCTTTTGTTCAGGTTGAGTTTTGATTTGACATTTTCTGAAGTTCGTCCTTGGGTGGGACTTCCTGTAGAAATGGGAAAGTTGTTGGAGTCAGTTCCTCCACCCTGGTTAAGTGTCTATGTTCTCTGTTTGTGGGTCACGCTCCGTCTACACTACTACTTACATCTCAAACCTTTACCACCTAATACAGTTACAAGCCTTCTTTCCGCACCGGAAAACATCATGTCCCATTTTTGCGTGTATCCTTTCTTCTCTCGTCCTTGTGCTTCTGGTCTCTGTTCCTGCTCTCAAGGCCAATCAATAACCAGGCAGGCCGGGACTAGCCTGCAAGAGACCTTCGCTATCAGTTAGCTTGGCTGCCTGGCTGGCTCGCAGACTGGCTGTCTGGCTGCCTGTCGATCTGCCACTCTGGGGGAATGTCATCCGTGAAGGACGCCATTACAGGCCTGCCCACGGGACAGTCACGCTTTAACCCACTCTAACACTTCTGTGTATTGGTACACATGCATGTAGGGAGGAAAGAGAGGAGAGAGGGGAGTAAGCAAAGATGAAGAAGTGATGGAGACGGAGAGAGAGAGGAGACGTCTGATAATCATAATACAAATATTGTAAGCAAGATAACTTCTCCTGTAAGTTTTAATGCAACATTTTCACCATATCATGTTTTATCGATTATTGCCAAATCAGTGTTTTTCTGGTAATTGTTTGCTCTTAAGCACGCTTAAGCGCATTTTGCTGAACTGGCACTTTTACATGTAATTAATTTAGTAAAGATTGCAATGCCAGCAATGAACAGCTTTGTGTTTCCATTTGGAACTATTTGCAGATGTTCTGTTGTGACGAGACTGCACATTTTTACTGTCCAACTGCATTAATGTTCTGCACTAAGCATTTTTTAAGATTCGCTTATTCAAATTATCTGTGAAAAAGGAAGAAAAAAGGTTTGAGAAAGCTATTTAATCTGGTTTGTAGCTCAATTCAAGATGGAAATAATGAAAAGAAAGGTAGACCATTGTCCAACATGAAAGGGATAAGTCTGTTCTGTGTTGATAGAAATGGGAAATGGAGCTGAGAAGTCCATTACGCAAGTTACTAATGCAAACTTAGAGAAAGATTTTCAATTGAAAGTAATCTTTACTTTTCACATGCTTTCCAAATGGGATCAGAAGCAAACGACTGCAAATCATGCACTAGTATTCTGAACGCGTCTCCGAGATCATTCCGTACGGAAATATTTGACTTGTTTGATGAAGTGTTTGCTGACCAGTTACCTCGGGACACATTGTTAGCCACAGGACAGGAGAAAGATATATTCATACTGCGTATACATCTTGTACAGCGTGTGGACTTGCATCTCCTCCTCTGTCCATTGTGCTCGATGCTATTGACATGACAATTACTGTACGCACTTCTGGTTCCCTGGGACCCTTGAAACGTTTTAAAGAAAAACTAATCTTTTCTTTATTTTTGACACCAGACCATTGTTAATAAAACATAGTTTGATGAATACCAGGACGCTGCCTGATTGAATAAAATAAATGGATAAAGACCCATGGGCAGGAGTAAGCTGGCCATTTTGTGGCGGCTACTCCTGTAGGAGACGGAGTTACTCTGTCACGTCTCCAAATTTGACTTTTAAATTCTCAAATTCAGCCTGTATATCCGGCTGCTGATGCGCATTTACAAAAACGTAAGAACAATAATTAAATCATGAATACTGCATCACCTGCACCCTCTGGTGATTGGATTCATCTCAGTGTTGACCTCCTGAGCATATTCAGCTCTCTGAAAGTCTCCCGAAGACGTCAGTGTTCCTGTAAGAAGTTCAGAGGGGATGCGATCGTTTTATCATTAAATGATTAAGTGTTACATGAATGGCGGCTGCCTTTTCTCCACCACAACCAAGTGGTGCCGTGATGCAAAGGTGAGAATCAGCAGATTCCCTATTCCCTATTTTCTTCCTGTAAGCAGAGAGAGGGAGACAAAAAAGGGAAAGAGAGATTGTTATCCAGCACCGGATGGTTTATTGATCCTCGCTGTGCTTCTCCCTCTTTCTCTCTTCACAGTAGGGCGGAGTAAATTGGGCTGTTTTCTTCTGCAGTGATTGACGTCTGCCTTCTGTGAGCAATGTTTTCGAACGTGCGGTGAT
The DNA here is from genome assembly GCF_900634415.1 of Cottoperca gobio. NCBI lineage: Eukaryota > Metazoa > Chordata > Actinopteri > Perciformes > Bovichtidae > Cottoperca > Cottoperca gobio. The sequence goes on along the minus strand of NC_041369.1, from coordinate 22,824,091 downwards.
ATTTTCCTCACATTGAAGAGAGTTTTTCATTCCACTCAGGCATTCCTTCCTAAAAATGACAACATTCTTTGAGTCGGAGCTGACAGGTAACGAGTGTTAAGTTAAACAACCCACAGTGCATTATGACAACCGTCGAAACAAAACAAAGGGAGAGGACAACAAATGGCGCTTCTGTCACTTATCAATAAAACAGCACGGCCCAGTCCAAGCATGAAATCATGGCTGCAGGGAAATCCTTTATGTTTGGGGAAACACAGCAGTGTTCTGTAATTCTGGCCTTTGTCTGAGTGTGTGTGTGCAGAGTGTGTGGCAATGCAAGCCAAATGTATCATGTCACGACACACCACATGGCATTGTTATATTTTCAGTTCCCTCTTAGTCTATTAGCTGACAGCTTTTCTCAGGAAGACAAAGCATTATTCAAAGGGACTTTAATCTCATTGTGTCGTTGTGAATGCGTGTGAACAGCAAAGTAAAGCTTTCTCTCTAAAGGTTGAGACGAGGTGCCACTTGATGTTTGCATTGTTGGTGAATCCATGTTCATGCTGTAGTGTCATCATGCTAAGCTGACTTTGTACTTCCCGTCTAGTGTTAGTGACCATGTTTGCATAATATGTACTTACTGTACAGTTAAATAACGTGGGTGTTGACTTCCTCCAAAGTTGATGAATGATGTGGCGGTGGTGGCCTGGTGGTACCAGAGGGAGAGGTACAGCTGCCTGACTTACACCCCTGATCTCTGCACGTTCTGATCGTTTGTTTTGATTAAATCCAAAGTGGCAGAAAGGAGAAAAGGAGTGGCAGCATCGCCTCGTCCTCACCGCTGCCAGGAGGCTGGAGTAGAGTGCACGAGGAAGACGTACAGGTGTTCTGTTAGCGGTCAGCAGATAGCACTGGTTTAGCCGACTCTGAGCCAGATTGTCAAACTTTCTGTTACTGCGTTACTGAGGTTAGACCCAGCGCTCCATCCGCCCACTGTGACTCCCGGTGCCAGGATGGTCACCGTTCCGGGGGGGCAGTGCTATGCTCGTCTCTGCTGCCTCGGACCCGAGCCAACATACAAACTGTCACAGCGTTGCACGGACCAACCAGTGCCTCCGTAAACACTCTGATACAAGACACACGTGAAGATTATAAGACAGCAGACATATTTAGACTCTCAGAGTTTCAGCAGTCTGCTCTGATAAACAGGGAGACAGACAGACAGACAGACACATAGACAGGCAGGCACACAGGCAGGCAGACAGACAGACAGACAGGCAGGCAGACAGGCAGACAGACAGACAGACAGACAGACAGACAGACAGACACATAGACAGGCAGGCACACAGGCAGGCAGACAGACAGACAGACAGGCAGGCAGACAGGCAGACAGACAGGCAGACAGACAGACAGACAGACAATCAAACCTTAGAGGTGAAAAAAACTACATACAAAACATCTACAACTGGAAGACTAGACACACACAATAAACAGGAGCAACATTGGCGACATATACACAAACAGAAGGATAAGCTGGATAATATCATAGTTTAGTATTTTACGACAGACTAAGAGAAGTTGAAGAGTGATGAGAGAAGAAATGTTTTGAATTTGGGAAGGAAGACGATTCCAAAAAAGGGCGGGGCTTGTTAAGACGAGGCCCAACCATCTACTGATGCTGTGTTTATTTTGGAAATAGTCAGGAGATCGGCACTTTGACATGGTAAAGCACAAGCAGGTATATGAGGAGTGTTTACTGCCAGTTGGATTAAAGTGTTGACATCGTCATCTGATCAAACCCCGTCGCACCGCTGACCTAAAGGAGACGAGTCCCTCAACAGCCAATTACCAACGGTTGTTTAAGATTCCCGGAGCTCTATCAACACCTAATATCTCATAATCAAACCCACACACTCACACACACACACACACACACACACACACACACTCACACACCTCTTACTGCCGATTAAGGGATCTGAGGACGTACTCAAATAACTTGCCTCTCTTCCATTCCCCCCCAAACACTGCTTAATATTAATCTCTCATTATCTGTTGATTGAGAAATCTTCAGTTCGTTTGGATGTATCTTCCACGCACCATTAACGACGGGCCTAATGCAGTAATCAGTGTACTAGTGGTGATAACAGCATCCTGTGAGTACAACTGATTTTTACTCTCTGAAGCATAAAGTTCTGGCTCATCATTGTTCATCCCGTTACTTTAAAAAACAGAGCTGAAGATGGGCTAATGAGAGCCCTTAGCAGGCTCGATGTTCATCTGCAAGCACTAAAGAAACGCGTCAGCAGTCTGGTCTGGTATTAATAAGAACATCATCTGTGCCGCAGATCTGATTTCTGCACACGTCTGAACGCCCCGACCGACTGAAGCTCAGGCTTTGAAAGCACAGCTGATGGATGGCTGCCCACGAACTGCATTCTCCACTCTCTCTCTCTCATTTTATGAATTATGCTCAACAAGCACAACCAAGCACACCATTGATTGCACCGTGGCTTTACTGTTTTTAACATCAGGTCAAAGGTTAAGCAACTGGCTCTTCACTTATTCATTTTAAAAGATTGTCCATTAAGGTGCGCTGAACGGATTCCCTCAGAAGTGTGCGCCGTCCACAATCAGCCGTGCATGTTGTGATAAATTGCTGGGAAAAGTCGAACTCTCCAACCGTGACCACGGAGTATTAATCACAGCAGGACAGATTATTACCCGTCCTCCATCCGTCTTCTGCTGGTGACATCGCCGGGGCTAAACAAACAATAGTGTGTTGGTATTATCCGCAGCGTGCAGAGTGTTATGAGGCGGTGGCAGACTCTCCTTATGGATCCTCACTGGAAAAATGACTTGCTGCAGACTTTTGTTTTTTCTGCTGCAATTTGGAAGTGATACAATGACTTATTTGTAAGAGACAATAATGAAGTTGGAGAGGTAACGGAGAGAGATGAATTAACGCTGTCACTAAGCCTGATTGTTGGGGAAAGAATGCATTCATGGGAAAAAAATAAATATTCACGTGTTGATTGTGACTAACAAGAGTTTCTTTGTTTGTCCCGCAGCTTCTCCAACTGTCCCTCCGCTGCACTCGGAGCATTTCAAACCCTGCCATGAGAAGGACCTGGCCTACTGCCTGAACGGAGCCGAGTGCTTCGTCATCGAGACGCTCAGTGGGCCTCACAAACACTGCAAGTAAGTGACGGGCAGCTGCTGCTTCTGTGGATCGTAGGATTTAAATGCTGGACACTTTGGATTGCTGTTTGTTCATTATTTATCCGGCTGCTATTGCTGTTTTGTATTTATTCTTTTTGCCGAAGGGCCACGGAAAGTTGTATTTTGTAACTTTATTCAGCTTTTGTTCACTTACAATGGATTTGATTGGTGAACTAGAGTCATGGCAATAAAAGGCATCACGCCTTGTTATTAATTCAAATGTTCAAACAGTCATAGTTTCTCTATCTTTTGCTTCTTCCACATTATCCTGAAGCTGTGCTCAAAGCTCATTTCGCAGTGTATCAGTTCAGTCATGTTTGCTTGGAGCACAGCAAACATGAGGATCAACAGCTCAGAGTTGGATTAAACAGAAACATTGGAGTGTTGGAGTGTCAATCAGTTAAATCATACAGACTTTAGTGTTTGATGCTATTTACTGTAGTAACGTGTTCCTTTAATTCTCTATCTGATGGTGTTAGATATCTGTCTGCTCCTTCTGAAAACATTCCTTTTATATATTGTATGTAGCAGAGATTCTGCAGCTCAAAGTGTGTGTGTGTGTGTGTGGATGGGTGGGTATTGCCATTTTGTGTGTGTGTGTGTGTGTGTGTGTGTGTGTGTGTGTGTGTGTGTGTGTGTGTGTGTGTGTGTGTGTGTGTGTGTGTGTGTGTGTGTGTGCGTGTGTGTGTGTGTGTGTGCCTTAGTTGTCCCAGATTTGAGAGTAGAGCTCATGGGCACTTAGCCTGTTCAAATGTGAGGCCCTAATACTAATTAAGTCCCAGAACAACTTCTTCTCAAAATGTAACCGCAGGACTTCCACCCGACCTGGTTTTCAAAGAGCCTGTTCTGCCTCTCCTGGGGTACAAGTATACATCTGTATGCGTGCACAAGTGTGGACAGTATGTGTGTGAATCATGATGAGGGCTGGGCTTTTTATGCTCGGCAATGTAAGTGAGAATATGTGGACAAAGTTGACGCAACGATGCACGCGTGAATTATAATGTATACACGTGCACACACAACCCTGTGTTGACGTGAACACAACAAACCAGACGACTGGAAGGATTCCAGTTACAGAGCAAATACAGAATGTTGCTCATGTTTACATGAACGTGATTAAATCTGCAGACCCAGTATTCACATTTCTCCCCAACCGTACTTGTTTTAAGTGCACGATCACCTGATCTGCTCTCGAACAGATGCAGACTACATTGTGTTTCTGCACACAAGTGCATAGAGTCCACCCAGGCAAACTGTAGGCACGCAGACTCCCTAAAAATCCAGGCGTTAAACCTTATTTTTAAATGCACATGTGTGATCATTGAACGTGCTTCAATTTATATATGTTGTGCAAGAATAGAAATTGAAGTTCTTTGGATACTTTATTCTGTGAGCTTCTGTAAAGCTGCTAGTTCTCATTGCTGATGAATATTAACTAAATACAACCTTGATTCCTGTCTCAGATTATGCCATGTTTGGACCTTGAATTTAAGGGAATTGGGCCTGGAAAGTCCTTGAATGTGATGTTTAAGAAGGTGTAGGAACCCCAGCTAACCCTGTGTATTAAACCCTCTTCCCTTTTGAAGACCATTATCTTAAAATCAAATGACTGTTGGAAGCCTGCAGGACAACTGAGCGACACGCAGATATCTGTGGTAGTTAACAGCTAGGAGGGGAAGCAGGATGAGAGGCAGAGAGCGGGAGAGAGAGACCGAGGTGTGGGCGGACGAGGAGTCGGAGGTGTTTCCCTCCTCCCGTGCTTGCTTCCGTTGCTATGACAACATAACGTGTGGACAAGGAGCTGCTGAAGGTTCGCCGTGCACACTGGGATGGCCTTGAACACACTGCCTGTGCATGTGAATGTGTGTGTTGAAGTACAGAGGAGAGACTAAATGTGCAGCGAGTTAATCGTGTGGCAATAAGCTGTTAAAAGGAAAAGTTATGGACCATCAAACAATATGACACCCGCTCTTAATTTGAAAAACAGCTGGTATGACCATGCAGTAAAACTATGGAGTGTGTTTAGTCCTTTGCTTCAAAAATAACATTTAGAGTTAAAAGAGTTTATATTTTATAGCCTGGAACTTAGGAATTAAACTCAGGTAATGTCTCTTTGGTATCAAATCCTTTTTATTTAAATATCTCATGAATGGAGGTACTTGCTGACGAAGCCTCTTGTGGCTAAAGACTAGAAAAAACAAGAGATTATACATGTACTTCAACTGACATGTTGTTAGACGCTCATTTATCCTAATTAACAAAAGAATAACAACATTCACCGCAGGCGCAGGATCGATGCAGAATCTGATTCCATTGTGTTCACGACAAATTGAGACGAATCAGGTTGTAAAAGTGAGATCATTCCAGATGTTTAATGTGGAGGAATTAAGCCGGTTTGTGGTATTTTTTGTCACCGAATTTCTCATTTCTATTGGAACTTGATCCTTTTTGAAAGGAAGTGTTAAGTTCCATTCCCCAGCAGTTGTAAAACGAGCGGCGATTGTCCCCCAGAGCGCTGTTTAGTGTCGTCGCTGTGCGATGGTTGTGGTTGTCAACCCACGGGGATGGATGCAGAAAGTGAGCGGACTCAACGTGAGCAGACTCAACGTGAGTCGTACGGCCTGCTCGTTCTCTCACCCACACACACGCACACACACACACATGGACACACACCAGTGCTCACTGCTCTGGGCGACAGTCAGGCATTCAGTCATTAGTGCTCAGCTCACCAGTCAGTATGCTGAGATGGTTCTTTCAGAAGACGGCGAGAGGCCCAAAGATTAAGTTATAAAAGTATATGATGCGAAATTTGAGCAGGAGTTTCCCAGAAAGAACAGAAACTGTAATGATGGTTTAATTTAGGGTTAAAATAATGTCTATTTAAATATATTCCCTTCCCTATCTGCCTCCATACTATTACTCTTGTTTCTCTCTTTACTCTCATATGCTGGGTGTTGTGCCGGCTCTCTGAGTAACAAGATCCACACTTCCATAATTGTGTCTTTGTTGAGCTGAAGGAGCCTCTTCTTCCACCCACTGTTTACTTCTTCTGTCTGAAGAGGTGCGTTGGATTTATTTCCCCCCGCTGCTGTGAAAGGGTCTCCCTCCGTGTAGTTAGCTACAAGGGCTAGCTTAGTTCTTCTCATAGCCCTCTGTCGAGAAGCTGTCCCAGAGCCACGGAAACGCAATCTCACCTCGCTGTTGGAGATGGGGGGGTTTGGAAGAGATCCCTGCAAAGCCCCAATGAGACCGGGCTCTGACAGACACTCTCTAGAGGGCAGAAACAGATATATGACACGCACACGCACACACACACACACGCACACACACACACACACACACACACACACACACACACACACACACACACACACACACACACACACACACACACACACAAGAATGTATAACTCCTCCTGCAGGTTCAGGGCTAACGTTTTGTGATTAGTGAGTGAACGATGGCTGCTGGACTCGTGTGAGTGACGTGTGCAACATGTGCAGCCTCTCTGCACACAGCTCTCCTCTTGAGTTGATAAACAGCGGTGACACAAGAATGCATTATTTTCCTCCAGCTTCAAACACATGCACTGCTCTCCTCATGTGCTTCCCTAACCTCTTGCTATTCATCCGTCTTCTTGTACATGTTCCATCTATTTCACCACAGATTCCTCGGCATACCAGCATTACATTATAGCAACTTATTCTAAAAGGAATGAAAAGAGCTAGAAAAGCGTAATGATTTAAATAGCAATAAAAACAAAGATAATCTAAACAAAACTCTCTAATACGATTCCAGTGACACGAAGAAGTATGAGGTCAGTTGGAGAAATTAAAAAATGCTTTTTAACAAAACCTCCTGAAATGATTCGTCTCAAACACTGAACCATCCACCACAGTGAAGACACACACCGGAGGTAGTTTAAAAACAATGGGGCTGCATGTGTGAATTAAGGGGAAGGAAGCCTGTGCAGCAGGCTAACCACTTCTTTCAGGAGTGTAATCCTCCTCATCCTCCTCATCCTCCTCATCCTCCCTCCTGTGTCTCTGGACTCTTGTCTTTCCCTTCCTGGGTGACCTCAGGCTTTTCCAAAGCATTCAGCCATGGACCAGCGCCACCAGATTGACTTGGGCCTTACAGGTGCAAAGAGTGGCTGCTCAGTGGAATACATAACATCACCTTCCACGCTCGTACACACACACACACACACACACACACACACACGCACACACACACACACACACACACACACACGCGCGCGCGCGCGCACACGCTGGCAAGCCAATTAACAAGAAGCATGCATGAAATTGAAAACATAGCAGCAATAACACACTTCTGAGCTGCCAGTAAACAAGGAGATTAAAACGCATATGAAAGAGGAGCAGGTACCTGAAGCATCTGGGAGTGAAAGACTGCATCCCAGTTATATTAATGTTGTCAGCCATTTATTAAATGTAGACTCAGTCCTGTGTCAAATGTCCTTTTCAGTCCTAAAGAAACAATATCTTTATTAGTTTAGTGTTCGTCAATTATAACTGTTATATATTATATATATTATATTGAACATTTCATTTAATCTGGTCGAGCCGAAACCACAAGAGAAGTCGGTCTCCAGGGTCCCGAAGTCTGTCCTCCGGACGTTTGGAAGGACACATGCACCCACTCACAAAAACTCCCGTGTGGACGTGTGTGTCTCCCCAGGAGGGCTTTGACCTCCCAACAGTGAGCAGGAGTCAAGGGATATCTGGAGGGTCAGTGCATTCTGTGCATTAATGTTTCTCACAGGAAGTTACCTTGACAGAAGAAAAGACTCTGGGGGACGAGTGTGTCGAAGGGTTCACTGTGTAGAATGTGAAAGTGTGTGTGTGTGTGTGTGTGTGTGTGTGTGTGTGTGTGTGTGTGTGTGTGAAGGTATTGTCATTACAGTAACACAAACGTGATCTACTCCTGCGTTTATTCAGGACACAATGTGGTTGCGGTTAAAATGAAAAACAACTATTTTTACACTCGTTCTCTTTCTTTCTCATTTTCCTCCTCCCTCTCTCCCTCCCTCCCTCTCTCCCTCCCTCCCTCTGTTTTCTCTGTCTCTGTTGCTCCGTCTATCCCTCTCAACCTTCTTCACCATCTGTGCGATAATAATGGCACACCAGTGGGAGTTCGACTGGTGTCTCTGACAGTAATAAACAAGGCTGATGCTGTGGCATGCTTTCGAGGTGAGAGAAAATTAAATGGATAAGATGCTGCATATTGTGGCTAGAAGGCGTCTCTTTCAGCAAGTGGGTCCTCCAAGACGCCAAGAGCAGCACTCAGCGTGTCTTGGAATAGAAAGCAGAAGCTGAGAGGAAGACGGATATAAACCAGGAAACGGACGATGAGAGGATCTTTTTTGGGTGACAGAGAAGTGTACCAGTCAGCGTGTCGCTGTGTGCTGATTTAATTAGCACACAGCGAAGGTTTAATGATCTCCTGGCAGCTCAATCAGTGTTGCATAAAGGGAAGTCAACGCAGTACAGAGGAATCAGCCATCATCCTAATAATACCTTCTGTTCTATACACTGTTTTATTTATATCGTGCGTGTGAATATGAAAATAATAATGCAGCTTCACGGAGGCGTCTTTCAGCCCGTTGTTTTGGTTTGGCTCATCCCATTGTTCTGATTACACGTGTGTGGAGCAGCAGCACTTACCTTCATCAGGTGGAGAAACTCAACTCCAATAATGATCTTCTTATTTTTGTCTTAATGTTGAAATAGCAAAGTGTTTGCTAACCAAACACCCAACCTGTCAGATTAAACACAGATAGTTTAAAACCCTTTTATATCCAAATCCAGATCATGAGGATCACTGTGCACCAACGTAGTACGCTGTTTGTATATACATATATATAATATATATATTAGAGTATATAGCTGTATGTTTACGACCGTATGCATATGTGTGCTCTAGTGTTAATATCAAATTAGTGAGTGATTTCCAGCCAATTTCTAAATGCCACTTCCTCGGCTCTCAGATTTATGGACTTACAATTGATTTGTATTGACGTCTTTGTTTTTTTAATTAGCGAGATTGAACAAGTTTAATTGTGCAATTGCATTAGCTCACTATGTTTGGTAAACTGCACCGAGTATCCAATTAATGCTCTTTTGCAAACATACACGCGTGTGTGTGTGTGTGTGTGTGTGTGTGTGTGTGTGTGTGTGTGTGTGTGTGTGTGTGTGTGTGTGTGTGTTGAAGAATCTCGTTATGACAAATTCAATGAAAAGCTTTTCTCAGTTGGAGTCTGCAGAGTTGAGAAGGTCCGACAACATGTTTAACAGAAGTGACAGGAAATAGAGAAGTGGGAGGTTTACTGTAAGTAATAATCTTTAAAAGCTTTAAATGATTTTATGAATGAATAATAGTACTCAGACTGATTACGATCGTTAATCACGTTTTCCTCGCAGTCTGCAGCAGTTGGACTCTGACATCTGCAGGTTGTTAACGACAGATTGATAAATACTTTCCTAAAGCCGTCCAATATAATGAAGTATTTTAGCATTTTAATTCTTCCTCTTTATACAATTTTAATTTGCATGATTTCACAGCAGAGATTGCATTAACGCTTTGCAGTACAAATATATGTTGCACCAATAGATCTCATCAAAGAGTCAAAATAAAATACAAATTTAATTATATACGCCAACGTTTGTTGTATCGAGCGAAGCCTTAGAGGACTTGTTCTATGTTAACTTGCCACGTAAATTAGTGTAAATGTTGTGAAGGAAACAAACCACTTCTTTGGTGTGGACTTCCTGTTGAAGGTCCTGTCGTGGATATTTATCGCTCACAACATGGTGGTATGAAACAGAGAGGAATCAATAAAGCACAGACACAGATATAGCTGATTAATTATTATTTTGTTGCACAACAAACAATAATAATGAGAACACTACCTGCTTCCAAGCACAACCGCGTAGTGTCCCTCAGACAAAGACAATCTTGCTCCTTATATCAACGGACTCATTTCTATACATAAATAGAGTTTTCTTTTCTTTAGAGCACTAAATAAATCCCTGAGTCCAAACATTTTCTTCTTAAAAACATGTCCTCTTACGGCTCCTCTACACACACACACACACTCACAAAGTCCTACACAATAGACTCCCCTGCACCCTCCTGATACACACCATAGCTCTATGTTCACTTCCTGCTTTAAATGTGTTGTGTCTTTTCAAAATAAACTTCCATGTTCTCATGAGCTCTGAGCAACTAATAACACATCCTATACATACACAAATCCTGGTGCGTCGGTATGGTAAATGGTAAATTAACTGCATTTAAAAAGCGCTTTTATAGACATAGAAACCACTCAAAGCTTTTCTCAAATCGTTAAATGGCTTTTACCCTTTTATCGCTTTCATTCAGCGTCTGTTATGGTATCAGCCGCCGAGGGGCAACGGCCAAGCTTCAGTGTTTGAGATTGGGTTGGTTTTTATGGTGGCACCATTCTGTGAAAGAGCAATATTCTAGATGTCTTGTGCATTAATATAGAAAATGCAATCTCAACCTCAATTTAAAATAAATCTATGTAGGTTTACAATGTTTGGTCCCCTGGCAGGCGAGTGTTAGAAAGAGACATAGAAAACATGGAAATGTCCAAATACTTCCCCCCTAATTTTAACCCTAGATGTGTTGCCCCCACCAAGCTGCCAGGCTTTACTACACTACACTTTGAACAACAGGAACATCCAATGAAAGCTGAATTAGTAAAGATCATTTCACTTCCTGCTTGTGAAGTGAGTGACAGCCAGGATGTACTTTATTACATAAATCAGTGATGGAAATCAGCGAACACATTTATATTCCAAAATACACGCAGCTCATCTTCAGGACGCTCACAATACATTTGGTCGTGTGTATTTTTAGGTGTGCTCGGAGCCATAACACATATGCGCACATAGAATAAAATGTTTGACAGCTCTCCCAAACCTCTCAGAGATGCGCTGAGGAAACAGAGAGGGAGAGTCGTGACCTTACTCTGGGAGACAAAAGCAAGAGAGAGAAGGCAACACACAGAGATGAGGTTATAGGAAGTGTTTGGCACATCAAAGGTTGAGGGATATTCCAGCATAACGCACCATAATGAGGCACAAACACACACGGTGTGAACTGTACAGTGAAGATCCTCAGCAGAGGAGAGTAAGCTAAGGAGAGAGGACAAGGGGAAGTGAGGAGTTAGGAAGCAGACATACAGTAATTTGGTGGTGTTCCTAATCAAGGCATCCCTTTCAAGTCAGCAGGTTTGATGTGTTAATAGGATGCAAATGTATGCAAATTATCCTCTTTTTCCCTCCAAAACTCCGGCTGAGTTTGCATTGCCCCCTCCTGCAGGAAGTAGAACTCTGAATACATCCAAAAAGAGAGAACAGAGAAGTATTATTGATTTTTTAAAGGAAAGAAATGGAGGGAAAGTTTTAAGTTGACCACAAAGACAGTGTCATTTTCCACGCCTGCCGCAGGGAATCCTTCCCGAGCGCCTGGACTTCAACATGCACCAAAAGGAAAATGAATGTGACAATAAAATAAGAAGAAGATGCAGAGTAAAATATGTATTTACCTAAAGGATTGCTGAGGAAAAAACAAACGGAGGAAGGAGAGAGAGTGAAAGAGACAGAGGGGGAATAGAAAGCAGAACTGAAGATGAGCTGTGTCTGCAATATTAAGCAGTTCTTGGAGTTCCAGTGCTACCTGGGAGCTACAGCAGCACACTGATGTATGTTTTCACTGTAGTGCACTTCACTCTGAAATGGCAGCGGCGCCCGGAGCCCAGACATGTCTGTCTCCCACTCTGACTAACAAGAAGCAGCCGAGTGTGTTTTCAGAAGAGCCGAGCTTGATAACGCACACAAGCACACATGTAGCTCATGTATCCTAAAGCGAGGCACCCACACACGGAGCCGGGGCTCACACGTTATCGCCACACACAGCAGCTCCGTCGTGCAGCACCTTCTCTCTTTAGTATTCATGAATATTTCATGCTTTCCTGATTCAAATCTGGTCAAGGTCACTGTCACGCTGACTCTCAGCTAAAGGCCATTTTGACATCTTTAAGTAGAGGCCCTGTAATTGTCACATTAAGCTGCTTTTCTAATGTACCTGATGAAACGCTGATGATCCATGAGTGTGTTTCACTTTATTATAAACAACATAGTTTTATTATTCTTAGCTTGACGATTCCCAAGGTCCAGATTTAAAAAATCCAAGTTCAATGTAAATGAAATAAAAGAAGCATTCTGGTTACGGCCTGACGGAAACATTCAGAGGACCAACTTACTACATAAATAAGAAACAATAATGCAACGTGGAGAAAGCAGGACATATAAATGAGCTGTAAATATGAGTTATACCACAGCAGTATTCAAGGTCGTATTTCCTCCACACACACACACACACACACACACACACACACACACACACACACACACACACAGACACACACACACACACACACACACACACACACATACACACAGACACACACACACACACATACACACACAGCTACACACACATACACACACACACACACACATACACATAGACACACACCTACACTCACATACACACACACACCTACACACACACACACACACACACCTACACACACATACACCATACACACACACTCACACACATACACACACACACACCTACACACACATACACCATACACACACACACACACACACACACACACACACACACATACACACGTGCGCTGGGTTGTCTCACACTTTTCCTTTCAAAAACCAAAAAGTTTTTTGTAACGAGGGAACGTTAGCTAACTGTGACAACATAAGTTTGTCTCTCCTGTGCTGTGAATGACGTATATATATCTATATGATATATAGATATAGATATATATATATATATATATATATATATATATATATATATATATATATATATCTATATGATATATAGATATATAATGATGCTTATAAAAGGCCAGAAATATACTTTTGAATTATGTATGATTTGAATTTTTCTTTGGCTCATTGGTTTCTAGTATCAACAGACTGACGCAGAAAACAAAACATAATTACCATTATTAGCTTTCATTATATAGCATTATGATCTATAATCTTACAAAATGCAAACAGTGTGTGTGAGTAAGCTTCCTGTCTCACACTGCAGGATGTCAATGGGATTACATGACACACAATCCAACACACACAAAGCAGCAACACTTTATGTTGCTTTTATAGAATCGGTTGGAATAAAAACACATGAAATATGAATCATGCTGCTTCATCATTATGTGTTTTGTATTGTGTCGGAGCCATGTAACCTGCACGCTTCATATTTTCATATTACCAGCAGGAAACGATGAAAAATGCTGAAAGAACGTATTTCAATTGAATCGATTAATTACACAGACATTATATATTATTTCTAATCAGTGCTAATGTAACATTATATTTCTTATCACACATAATGGTTTATTAGAAACATGTGTGTGTGTGTGTGTGTGTGTGTGTGTGTGTGTGTGTGTGTGTGCGTGTGCGTGTGCGTGTGCGTGTGTGTGTGTGTGTGTGTGTGTGTGTGTGTGTCTGGGTGAGAGTGTAAGTGCGAGTGTGGGAGGTTGTGTTTATGTGTGTACATAAACACTGCTGGCTATAAAAAGATCATCATGTGCTGCAGAAACAGAGCCAGTAATGCAGCCTTTATTTCTCCTTTTGTGTTTTACTGTGGCGCTGTTTGTGCCCGGCCAAGAGTGGACAAAGTATGTCAGGGTTGCAGCCCCACAATGCTTTGCTTCAGGCTGATCCTATAGGAGGCCTTCCATCTTGCAGCTACAGCACGCTGGGCCATAGGTTGAATCCAGCATCTGTCAGGAGATGCCATGATGTACTGGAGGTCCGCCTGACATGCGTTTGTCTGTTGTCAGCTTGTTACTGAGAGAGAATAGGGAGCATGTGGATGAGTGATGGAGGAAGGTAAGTGCGTGTGTGTTTGCACACCATTGCACACCGCCCAAATATGAATGGAAGAGACAGAATCTCCAGAGCACATCTGCTCCATGGAGAGGACACGAGAGGAGAAAATGAAGGAGTAGAGGGCTGTAAGATGACGGCAGTGACAAATTCCTGTGTCAGAGTCTAGCACTTATGTCACTGGAGCTCAACCTGACGGTCACACACACACACACACACACACACACAAAGGCACAAACAAACCAGCACACATACTGTAAACATAAACTTATAAAAGAATAAGAACTACCATGCACACACGCGCTGATGCCTTAGTGTCACACTAACGAAGCCTTAAAGGGCCAGACACACCGAACCGACGTGCGTCTTGGTTAAAAATGGGCAAAAAGATCATCGCAAAGACAACAGCCGACAGCCTGCGAGCACATACGTTCTGCCTGAGGGGACACACCTCTCCATACCAGCAGGTGGTGATAGTCTGTAGAAACAAAGCATCATTTTCTGACCTCAACACGCTGTATCCAGCCAAAAATCTGCCGACTCGTGCCGGTGGTGCGTCCCACAAAAACAAGGGTGACAGACGTTCACCGAACGCCCGACATCGGCCATTGGACGAGCGTTGGCGTGGAGTGTCAGGGCCTTAACTTCTGCAAAGGTGAGGACTGAGTATCGGACAAAGTGTGCACAGTTCTTCTAAACTGCTCTTTTCATTACACAATGTCTACTATGCTGCTAATTATGGACTACTTGCTCATCAATGTCTTTCCTCAGAATGTAAGGAATTACAGAATGTGTTCAGTTAACTAATTTTGGAACAATGCTTCCAGTGAAAAATCTGCCAAATGATTTTACTCCAAACAAATCCTCCATTATTCTTTTGTTCTCCATCATCCATAATTGCTTTTAATTTTAGCTCCCACATTTCTGTTGCACATTGAATTCTGGGACAATAGTGTCAAAAATAAAGCACATTTCGTGTGCGTGCTGAAACCTTTGAGTTACTCACTGTTGTCAGGAACATTCATATTACTGTGTGAATGCACTGAACGCCCAGATTCAATGCATGTGTAGGATGGAATTGGGACACAGCTGCTAAAAGCAGACTGCTGGGACCGTTTAACAAAACTCTTTCTTTCTGTGTCACTCTGTTTGAACAGAGACGTATTGAGTGTTGCTAAACTCTGGGTGTCCTTCACATGTTCAGCGGTTCTCTTTCCTGTTGATGCTCTACAACATGTACACACTGTACTCTCCTCGTGCAGTGCACACGGTTGGCTCTCAGTAAGTTTTAGTATTGATTTTAATAATGATAACTTTAAATGCTCGCTCTGCTCTTTTGATTATTTAAATGAATTAAACTGATTTATTGTATTTTTCATTTATCAGTTTGTCTGACGTTTTTATTTTGAAAAGCACTTTGTAACTTTATTTTGAAAAGTCTGTCTTTAAGTGGTCTTAATATGGTGCTTTATTTGGTTGTATCTCCTGCATTGCACTCAAAAACAGATTAATGATTTTTAATTGAATAGCCCTTTGAGCATTAATTCTAAGCTCAAAATGCAAAAGTGACAATTTGTCTGCAGTCTTGGTCCCAGGAACAATTAAGATAATTATGTTCATAGTGAAAGTGGAAAAGCAAAGCAATGCTCACTGAATAATACACGAGTTAACCTTGCAGAAATTAAGTGTTTTTGCATAAAGTCTTCACATTCAGCTCAGACGAGCGTTATCGTGTCGCTAAACAAATGTCCAGCTGGTTCCCACTGAGCACACAAGGATCCACGCTGCTGCACCGACACGCCTCATCCTGACTGCGTATTACTGTATTTCTGCTTTGGGACTCAAAGTGAATCATTTGCAGAGAAAGAGAGAGCACTTCGTCAAACTTTAATTCTCAAATGGAGTCGCTGAACTGGCTTTGCATTGTGAGAACAAACGTCAGCTGTGAATGCAACCTAAACGCTTTGTTGTGCTTTGGGAACGAGGGAAGTGCCAAAGAAATAAGTTTTAGCATTAATGCTTTGTTGAACGGCCCGGCGGTGCCTCCTGCTAATTACAACATTTTCCAAAACCGTGACTAGATATTTGTCCAGAGTGTTCCCCCGCCATACGTCGTGCAGAGAACTTCTATTGTTGAAACAACATAACCTTTTTGGCTTCGGACCTTTTCTGAAGACAGAATATCCTGCCAGAGAAATATTTTTACAACATGTTCAGCAAGGCGATAGAAAAATGCTGGAACTGAATCCTTTATTGTAGTTCCAGTGTCACCTCCCGACCTTTCCTCACTTTTAAATGATTTTCTTCCACTTGTGTAGCTTCTCGCCCGCTCTGTCACACTCCTGAGACAGAAGAGCTCTGGCACTTTTGTGTAATAACTTGTGTCACAGCATCATGCAGACAAAACAGAATGTCAGAGTGGGACGGGTAGAAAGGGTTTCAACAGATTTACAGTGTCCAGAGCCGGATGGGATGTTTGCTTTTATGTCTGCTGAGCCGCTTGATTCAGGATGCAGCAGCGAGCTAAAGAACAAAGTGAAGGTTTTATTAAGGTCACGATGTAACTTTACACCTCCTCTATTAGTGTTCTGGCTTATGGACGTACAAAGGGCAGATCGATCAGCATTGCAGATGGAGCGACGCGGGGAGGAAGTCCGTGGAGTTAGCTTTGATATGTGTTATAAATCACCGGACAGTCTCCCAGTGAGATCATACACAATCTCTTTCTAAAATAACCTGATATTGGCACACGTGCTCACACACTTAATTATCATAGATGATGATGTTAAGAGAAAGAGAAGAAGAAATACTGAGAGCTCATTATCTTTTCCAACTCGAGACGCTCTTTTCACCCGTCTTAAATGTGCTTATTGTACACATATATATATATATATATATATATATATATATATATATATATATATATGTGTGTATATATATATGTGCATACATGCATACACAGATAGAAAGTTGTGCTGCGGCCAGCTGCTTACAGGGACAGTTAATGAAACATAACCAAATAATACGCAGGGCGCTGGTTTCTTTACCTTGATGAATTCATAGAGGAACGTTTTAATAATACTTCTGGAAGTAGTTTCTCATGCTCCTTTATAGATTGTTCTCCATTGATCAATAGGCATTAATATATATTAATAAATAGCGTAAATGCTAATTAGTTTGAGTCCAAAAGTTACTACAAAAATACATAAAGAGTGCGTAAACTCGTAATCATCTTCACATAAGTAAGAATAAACATAGAGTAATATTGAGGATATTGAATAAACACAAAGAGTTATGATGGGAGTGTATGAGGATACACTTTAACTGTTATTAGATAAATGGCAGACAGCTATATGTTCTTGCTTCATAGTTTCATCGCTTCACATCGTGCAGACTCAATAAACATTGATCTTTTGTTCTTTTTTAGTTCTGCTTTGTTTTGTGCACACACATAACAAATGAAGGAACGTTAACAGGAAGTCCAGCAACTAAATCCGACCTGGGGAACCATAACTGTGTTATCATGCAGGTAAATATGTGCAGAGAAAGGAGTGGGGGTGAGTCTGACATATGAGGTCATGTTAGCATTGTATACAAGAGAGCGGTAGAGTAGGTGAGTGTGGATTTGTATCTGTGTGTGTGGGAGAAACGGAGGGTATGAAACCTACATGAGGTCAGCCGGTCACTCCTAGAGAGATAATGAAAGAATAAAGAGCTCGGCCTAGTTCAGCGCTCAGGGGTAAGAGCATGTGTGTTGTCTTCTCACAATCACTGCATATGTATGGGAGGATATCTAATTTAAGGACAGCATGGTATATATTTTCATATATAACATGTTCTTCTTCTGACACCATCTGACGTTCGCATCAAACACCACGATATGCAGGGAGAGCTGTTGCAGACCTATTTAGATATTTAGTCCAGTAATGATGTGCTGTTAGTCTGCAAAGGGCACTTCCTCTGTAGAACCACCATCAATTATTAGTGCGCTTACTAACTGCTTTGCTTAGTTGAAGGAGCCGTTTGCAACATTATGCAGAACACGCAGCAAAGCAAGTTAACACGACTTCAAGCAAAATGCCTGAAGCGAGATCAGAGACGCGGCTGACTCCTCTGCCCCCTGTGGAAATATTGATGCCGGTCCATCAGTCTCCTCCTCGAAGTCAGACGGTATTTATTTCTCTCTCAAGATTGTGATCCAGGCGAACGTAGGAAATGGCGGTTTTCATAATTTTTGGAGTTTAGATGAACTAGGGAGTGAAATTATCTCCATGGAAAATAATTACCCAGCCTTGAATCAGCACAGAGAATTAGGTCATCACCATCACACGGAAGGGAAACTGCGATCGAGACTTTCTATTTCAAAAGATCACCAGTGACTCGTCATTATCTCAAATCTTCTTTCTCAGCAAATGCTTCTTAATAAATGGATTGATTGCAGAGAATCCTTGTACAGGTAGGACAACCTGCAGGTGTTCATAACGTCTCATTATGGAGACTCGCCTACCTTCTGCGTTAATCATCTATCATCATATTAGGGTTAGGGGTTAGGGGTTAGGGTTAGGGTTAGGGTTAGGGCTAACATTTGGTTGTTAAGGTACAAAAAACTGTTCAAACCGTCCCATTGAGAAGACGTTGTTGAACCCTTTGAGGTGAAGTATTGATGGTACGGTTAAGTGTTCATTGTGGGTGAGTACAGTCGATGTAGTAGATGTGCAGATTTCATTAAGCACACACTGTTTGTAGCTTTACCTACCAAAAGTAAACACAATTAATTTGTATGTATTCCACGTAAAGGTGAAGCAGGAAGCATAAAGAGGGAAGAAGTCTGTCGAGGGACGAGGTCATAGGTTTGATTTAAAGTCGTTGTGTTGCCTGAACACAAGCAAGTTGTTTGTTTTGAAAAGGCAGTGTGTATGCAGAGTGGGAATTGTTTTTGTAAAATTGTACTTTTCGTAAGATACCATACATTACATTACAGTTAATTTAGCTGATGCTTTTGTCCAAAGCGACGTACAAAAAGTGCAAACAATCCTGGAGATACAACTGCGAACAGCAAGAATCTTGTAAGTACATCAGCTTCAAACAGGAGCAATCGTATAAGTGAACACTGTCTTCAGATAAGCCAGTTTGAAGTGAAACAACATAAGTGCAACATACAAAAAACAATAGAATACAAATTCAACTATTAGCTATAAATAAGACAAACCAATACAAGTGCAACATACAAAGAACAGTTAATTTGTTTTCTTCATTCGCCGAGTCGGAGTCCAAACAGGTGAGTTTTCAGTCTGCGACGGAAGGTGTACATACTGTCTGCTGTCCTGACATCAATGGGGAGGTCGTTCCACCATTTTGGAGCCAGGATAGGAAACGAAGCTTCGTATGAGAACACGTTGCTGTATTTGATTAAAGTTATAGATTGAAGTTATAGTGTAGGACCACACACATGCGTCAACACACCCACACACACTGTTTTCAATTCAAGCCCAAAAAGCTCTGGCAGCTTGATGCACGCGGGTCGTTGGGCTTCAACACGTTCTGAATACTGGGACTTGAGTACTTGTCTTATAAACAGGCACATCATGTGACGTACAGGTGGACACTGGCAATCACACATTGACACGATGCTTCATGATGCTGCTGGTGTGTGTTTGTACTTCATTTCCCGAGGAATACATGTCCAATACAAAGTCCTCAGAGCTGACAGAAAGGGGTGCATGCATTATGTACACGTATGAGCTTCTGACCCATGTGATATTCACAGCACATTGCTTGGTGAGGGATCACTGCGCTGCCTCTCACACACCTCTTTGCTTCCTTTGCCTGCGTGCTTGTGCATTAAAATGCCTGCAAGAATGTGACTAATGTGACTAATGAGGGAAAGAGCAACTTTTTAGTATCCAGTTCAATATTGAAGAGCATTTTAAAGCATTTACCCCTTTTTCCAATCATTAAAGAGAGATAAAGATGTATCCGATGCATAGCAAACTGTTGATGGAGAACAATTATAAATGACTTTAGATGCCACACATTGTTACTCTTATTCTGGAACCATTACAGATGCAACATATGTTTAAACGTAATGCATCTTTACAACTAATTCCCCTTTCATTAGGACACTAGTATGTTTATGCATCGTTAGCTCTCGACTCTACATTTAATTCTACATGGAGGAGAAGATTAAAGGGCGCAGGGAGTCGGACTGACGGCACTGCTGGAATTCTTTCTCGACTTTCACGCAAGCTATAGCTGGAGACATACAGCAACAAGGTTAAGTGTCTGGGCTCCTTTAAAAAAAAAAATGAGCCTCTTATACTCCCTGAGACCATGAAAGACTTGAATTACTATATGAGCATCTATATCTGTGCTATGAAATTGAAATAAATTAAGACCTGAAGTTAAGCGCCTATATGGTGAGGCTGGATGGGCAGAGATAGCTTCACTACACTGGTGGAATGAAATCACTTCATGCGTTCAGTGTGTCCCAATCGTGGCTTGCAAAAAGGTGCAAATGTGGACCTGCTGTCAGGCGTCCAGGGGTCACACGTGTGAGCAGGTGTTTGCGTGTTAGTGGAGGTGAGAGAAACACACATTCAGGAGGAATAAGAGAGGAAGGGAGTGAGACGCTGGAAATTATAGACAGAGTCAAGGTCAGAGAGTAATTAGGCTTTTTTCTGTCCGACCAGGGAAAGTGTCAAGCCTTGGGGATAAAAAGTGATTATATGAGAGTAATTGAATTCTGTTGCAGAGCCAAGAGAAAGGATGAGAAAGAGGGGGAAAAGCAAAAAGCATGGACATCATATCAGCAGAAGCTTCCGGTTGTAGAATCATGATGCAGAATCCCAGCAGAGCAGTTGAACATGAACCTATGTGATACTTTCTATGTGTTCGACAATCACATCTTGGGAATGATACACAGCCATTGTGTTCATAGTAATCTGCAACAATGGTGCTTTCATCCTCCTCTGTTATATGAGCTGCGGACACATAATTGGTCAGATGTTTGAGGATCTTTTTCTTACATCACATGTGTTGCGTGACACAAAAGGGATGCAAATATCTATAATATGAAGTCACACAGAATCACAGCATAATAACACCAATCAGTCCTGGCACAGATTCAATCATCTGACATTTTGAAATACAGTATCTACACGAGCAAAACACATACATCAAGTGCGTCTCTTGGTCCTGTGAGGACTCTGAATATTGTGTTTTTTAAGACAGGAAAAAATGACACTCTACATATTTTAGCATAAGCAACACATTTCAATCTCTGTAGGTAACCTTTGCAAATGCATTGTTAGTTAAATATCATTTAGTAACGCTTCATAGATCAGTTAAAAGTCCTGAATGAAAGACTTTGGGGCTGCAGGGTGTGAAACAGCTGGTGAGTGTGTCAAACTGCACAACGTCTTTGGTGCAATAGATTATTGTGCAAACTCTTTATAAATGATTTGATAAGAAATTGAGTATTTCTTAATGAGTTACCAACACTTATTTAGTTACTTAGTTGCATGGCAACTTTGCAACTGATCTAAAAAGCATCATTAAATAATTTATTACCACTAATAAAGCCAATACTTACAGAAAGTAGTACCGGCGTGAACGTGTGTCGTCCCTTCACCCTCTTGTCCTTGAAGCATCACGACGCTCTTGAAGGTTTCTAGTCTTTCCACTCAGAATATTCCTAAAAATAAAAATAAAAACCCAGTTGAGGAAAGGGCCTCGTAAAATAATTCTATATTTGCCATTTCTAAATTGGATAAGTGCCTCGTAAAATGCACCCTTGTTGCATATATTGTCCTGCAATGCCTTTTTTCTTTGTTTGTTTTCATAGAGAAGCACATTATCAGGAGGAAAATGTCCCTGATGGCAGATTTATGGCGGTATTGGTAAAGGTTTTATAGGCCAGTTAATCGCAGCTCAGTCCATACACTGTCTAAATGTGTAAATAAGACATTGATCCCCCCTCAGAGTGAGCCCCTTCAATAAATATGACTAATGAATTAGTAATGAGAGGAAATAGGCTTAGAAAGGAGAAATACAGGGAGGGCTAGAGAAGGGATGAATACAGAGCACAGCGGGGAGGAGTGGGGAGCGGGGGGGGGGGGAGAAAGACGAGCAGGAAAATAAGTATTTTATCATCAGATTGGAAGTGTTGCTTCTATTGTTTTGTAATTCTCTTTGAAACCGATAAATATTTTTAATTGTGCTGCAAGATTTATTTCTTTGTCACACTATAAGTACCAATATTGCGCAAAGTCTATGCAAATGATTCCCTCCCTTCTGGTTCTTTGTGTCCTCCTCTCCTCGTCTCCCGTCTGACACGCGCTCCGTTAGGAATTGAAGCTGATTGTATGAGTATAATTGAATCTCTCTGATATGCACCACATCCATTTCTGCTGCAGTGCAGCGATCGATAGAGCTAAGGCTAATTTAATATGCACTTTGTCACCCTGCTCATGAAACACTTCATCTTCGTCCACAATTATACACTCCCTGTCACTCTCTTATTGTTTAGTCATATAAACTGAGCCCTGAGTGCAGATCGGTGCATTTCTTTGTATCACGTGTGCTTCGTGTCTGCAGGGCTTCCTCAAATGCAAAAATAGTAAATAGCTCACAAAAAAAGGTAGCAGTCTCTCCTCCACACCTTCCTCTCCTGCTTTGAAATTTAAATAATCTTTATTGGCACGATGGGAACAAGACATTTCCTGCATCTCATCAGCGCAGTATTTCCTCTCCCTCTGTGTCACACTATCTTTCTCGCTCAACTTACTCAAACCCACTGTATTAGTTTAATCTCCACATTATGAGCAAATCTGACAAATATTGTCATCGTTTTTTTATTTGCCACTCTGTTTCACATGTTCTCTTCTTCCCCTCACTGTGTGCATACTTATCTTTTGTCATTTAAAGTCTCATTATTCAGCCTGTGAAAGACACTTTAGGGCAGCGTGGTGTGCAATGAAAACAAAAAACGTTGAGTTCTTGGGCCAGGATTTGTCTCTTTGGAGGAGCATCCCTCATTTCCATTCCTATCTTACTTTGTATTAAGTGAAATTACTTCTCCACAAAACCTTGAAATGAAAGGATTCCCTTTACAAATGGAGGGTTTGTGGGATATGATTCCTCTCTGGTGCATCTTATCTCAGTAGTGCATATATCTGCTGGGCCTGAGGTGTGTGTCACCAGTCAGGAGATGTTATTTCACTTATCACAACTGCTGGCTATGTTCATTCGCAGCTCCAGCTCAAGTGTAAAGATCAGGAACTGAAGGGACTTTTACATATTTCTGCTTTACTAAATATCATACAATGGAGAGAGTGTCATGAAAGAGAAAGCTGGCAGTGGACAAAGGTCATGAGGATTATTTAGTACAACATGTACCTCATACAAGTGAGAGAGGAAGTCTGGATCAACACGGGCTGTTTTATGTAACGTTTCTTGCAGACTTGTGATAGTTTCAGACACTCATTGATTAAATGACTGTTGTGGTGGAGTATTCCCCCAGCTGTTCCCTTACACTTTGACGTACCTGAAAGAAGAAACAACTACACAAACCAACTCCCCTCTGACAATACGCAACAAGGCTTTGAAAGGGACCGGCCTGCTCTCATTGTGCTGTCTGACAAAGAAAGTCAACACAAAAGCACATGTAAAGAATAAACACTGTACCTGGAACGAAGTGGTGGCTTTAGAAAAAATAAAGAATTGCATCTTTTAAGCAGACGTCATATATTTATAGTCTAATGCCTGCTTGGTCAAAGACTTCTAAAGCAAAGCTTAGCTTAAAAAGAAACATGATTATTCTTTGAAGCGGGCATTGTCCTTCAGATTCTCTCTCAAAGCCATTAAAAGTGGGGAAACTCCCGCGGCCCCAGAGCACCGCAGTAAAGCCCAGAGAGCAGAAATGGAGTTTGGTGCTCACCATTTTTATGAGATTGAAAGCTGTAGGCAGTGCAGCTTTTTACAAAATAACAAGCTTACATCCCAGTTGTAAGAATCCATCCATTTCAAGGTGATCTACATAGCCCTGCAATGTCGAAGCGGTGCATGACCCACAGATTACCATGGATTTACAATTTCATTTAGAGCTTCCAAGGTTGTTTGCAAAATAATGCACCCAATAAATTCCTTCCAAAATCAATCTAAGCAGTCGTGCAAGATGCGTATCTGTCCCAACACCTGCCTGTCATTGTAATATTTTATGTGACTGGTATTTGTGTGCATGTTCTTTATGCTAAGAGCAGTGCAATCAGGTTGGTCATGTTGCAGTGATAGCCTGTAGCAATTTATAGGAGCTATATTTTATACCTCAAACCTGCCTGTAGAAGATAGCCTCACAGCGTCACACCACCACCACCACCACCACCTCCACCAGCAGCAGTTCACTGTGTGGGATGCCCACTGTGACCCCACCGTAACCGTTAGCCTCTCTGATAAGCCCAATCTCCCGAGCCAGCCGATTGAGTTGACCCCGAGCTTTGAGGCGGATACAGAAAGCATTTGATGGCCTCTGAAAGGTCAATAAATCAAATCTCAGCTGACTGAACTGATGAGGGCGCTCATGGGAGGGGGGGTCAGGGTTCAGGGACAAGCCTTGGCCACAGGCAGGAAGGAGAAATATATAGAGAGCATGAGAAAGAGGTTGTTCATGGGTGGGGGGCATGAACGTCACACCAGTACAGCCAATTATTGGTATATAATTACAGTCACAATCTGTCAGCCGACTTCTGAAGGTCCTTCCTGTCTCTGCAAACACATGATGCTTCATATCGGGTGAGTATTGACTTTCATTGCCAATAAACTCAGCACAATCTCTAGAAGATCAGCTTGAGTAGCCGCAGGGCAAATGTGTTTGACAGGTTTAAGATCAAGGTCATATTTCTTATTGCAAAACTTGCCTAGATCGTCTGCTCTTAGTATGTTTTCATGTTCCAGTTACATAACACAGGAACACAGTGGAGGGCTGTTAAGAACCTCACCTCCGCTGTCTTTATTCTTTATACTTTATTATATTATTTAAAACCCATATCATTTAAAACCCACTGGATTAAGTGAAAATCCATTTTCATAAAATATTTTTTCAAGGTCATGAAAAGACATTTAGGAGATAAATGGTTTTCACTGGAAAGCGACAAAATAGTTTTTGTTTAAAGAATATTCACTGCTGTTCTCTGGAAACTTGCTTAAACTTACTCTGACTCATTGTTTTGTTTAAATAACACTAAATTGTTAAGGCTAACATATTCACAAAGATTCACACAGACATCTATTTGCAATGTGTTCATTATACGTCAGCTCAATATTTACTCCCCGTTCAGCTGCTCCAGATATCAGCGAGAAGTTAAACTTTCTCCACCAGCAACTTTTCCTGCCAGTTCGATTCTGAACAGATTCAGTGGATTAATCAAACCTAGAAAACTGCTGCTGCTGCTCCTGGAAACGAGGTGGATGAGACATTAGGATGGAACCATACAGTTCACAATGAAACCAAAACAATGAGCTGAAACATGCTAATTAAAGGAATATTGATTGGTATTACCTCATGCTAACGTTTGGCTAACACAGCCTCATTGTTGACCAATATTTACGTCAAAGCCGCCTGTCAACCGGCAGCGTCTGATTTGGGTAAAGTAGAATCCTCCCCCAGCAGAAACAGAAGAAGAAGATGTCAGACTGAGTGATTGACAAAGTGGCGGCTGCAGACAGGAGACGCACAACATATCTACAGACGTCTCTAAACATGCTCCATATGCTGTCTGGAATAAACAAGTTGTTAGTGCCGCTGCTGCAGGCCAACAGTTTGATCTATCCGTGTCCAAGGCAGACTTGAAAATATAAACACTGGCAAAACCCCTGACTCAGACATAATAGTCTCATCTATATGATGGCATTTACTCGCTTTGATTCTTTCTTTTTTTCTGCTCCGGCTTCTCCCTGAAAGCCAAGCAGTCATTTATAATTCGCTATGTGAAGTGAGCTTGGACTGATTTATGCAAACGTGAATGGGGGACAGGTTGTGATTGAGATTTTATGCAACTGTGTAAAAGCTATTAGATTGACACACACACACACAAACACACACACACACACACACACACATAAAGAGAAAGAAAGGAAAGGCCATGTAATAGGACTCCTGCTGGGAAGAAGATTGGTCTAGCTCAGCTCTACTGTGCTGCCTCTCGTCCAAACCTCCCTGAGGCTTTCGCCCCAGCGTGAACACACTGCACCACCTCGCAGATTGACGTGCAAGCACAATGAATGCAAGAAATCACAAATCAATTTTATTCAGATTGACACCAAGCCACGGATGAGGGTTGCTGAAGTTGTCTCAGTGCTGGGGAACAAAGCATTTGATGCCATCAGTGAAAGATGCTGTGGAAATATTTTGGATGGAAACGCTTTATAATTGGTTACAGATTTTGAAAGAGTTGTGAAGCTGCTGTGTGAGCGGAGCTGCTGAGATGGATTTATGTAAAGAGATGCAAAGTATCAATGAATATTCATATCAGTTAATTGACTCTGATTGCAGCTGATGTCTGAAACATTTCACATCAGGAATGTGTGAACTTTGACCACATCTGCCCTGACAAACCGTCTCCTCTTCCAGTCCTATGAAACAGAAGAGTCCATGCTGCAGTGTCTCCTCTCAGGAGTGTTGCAGGGAATTCTGGGGCAACTGATCATGTGACTCTCACTTTCTTCAGCAAAGCAGTTTTGCAGGTGTTGGGTGGCAATAAAACTGTGCTTGAGTTGAGAATGCATTTTAAAGATGTGTCTGGATATTTTCTAGCATCACCTCACATTGTATATTGATACACATCTCAACAGTCGATCGTTGTCTCATCGTGCTGCATATTGTATATTGTTTATAACAGAAGATGCATGAGCATACCAGACAGTTTGAATAAAAATATATTGTGTCAAAGGCTGAGGGCCTTGAGAATCCAGTGTTCATAGAAATAACTTTTTCAACCCTTCTGTGTCAGAGCGAGATGTAGCAACGTCGTCGACAATACAATGCAACACACATTCCATACAATGCAACACACATTCCATACAATGCAACACACATACCATACAAAGCAACACACATACCATACAATTCAACAGACATATCATACAATGCAACACATACCATACAATGCAACACACATACCATACAAAGCAACACACATATCATACAATCCAACACACATATCATACAATGCAACAGACATATCATACAATTCAACAGACATATCATACAATTCAACAGACATATCATACAATGCAACACATACCATACAATGCAACACACATATCATACAATTCAACAGACATATCATACAATGCAACACATACCATACAATGCAACACACATATCATACAATGCAACACACATACCATACAATGCAACACACATTCCATACAATGCAACACGCATACAACGCAACACACATACCATACAATGCAACACACATTCCATACAATGCAACACACATTCCATACAATGCAACACGCATACAACGCAACACACATACCATACAATGCAACACACATACCATACAATGCAACACACATTCCATACAATGCAACACGCATACAATGCAACACACATACCATACAATGCAACACACATTCCATACAATGCAACACGCATACAATGCAACACACACCATACAATGCAACACACATACCATGCAATGCAACACGCATACCATACAATGCAACACACATATCATACAATGCAACACATACTATACAATGCAACACACATACCATACAATGCAGCACACATACCATACAATGCAACACGCATACAACGCAACACACATACCATACAATGCAACACACATACCATACAATGCAACACACATACCATACAATGCAACACGCATACAACGCAACACACATACCATACAAAGCAACACACATACCTTACAATGCAACACACATACCATACAATGCAACACGCATACAATGCAACACACATTCCATACAATGCAACATGCATACAACGCAACACACATACCATACAATGCAACACACATACCTTACAATGCAACACACATACCATACAATGCAACACACATACCTTACAATGCAACACACATACCATACAATGCAACACACATACCTTACAATGCAACATACATACCATACAATGCAACACACATACCTTACAATGCAACACACATACCATACAATGCAACACACATACCATACAATGCAACACACATACCATACAATGCAACACACATATCATACAATTGACAGACGATATGTTTCACATCAGTTCACTTAACTGTGGTTATTTCACATCCCACATGAATGTCAGATCCTTTTTAAACGTTAAATGTGTTTCAGTGATGCAGAATAGTTGCATATAGATGTAACATGTAGTAGACTGGAAGAATTGCTGCGGATGCTTTGCCACATGGTTTCAGTTTACCCGCCGAACGCAGACTGGCTAATCATGGAGTAGCATCGGCCACTGAACTACACGGCTCTGCTACATCGACTCTCCTGCAATGTTTTCAGATTTTCAGACACTTTGTGTCCGGGATGTGTATCAGAAATACTTGTTACAACAGGACAACAAGCTAACATCAGCAGAGTGCAGAACATCATGGACTAGCGTTAGCACTTCTATGTTACGCTAGCTACTGAAGGTATATATGCTACTACAGGTAATACAGGCACCTGTTGCTCTTGCTTTTCAAAGATTTTCAGTGACTGAAGAGCTACTCTGCTTTACAGGAACAGTGTTGCTCCTTTAATTGAATTGTCTCAATCAGCAGGTGATGATGGTTCACCTTTCACGCTGGCTTTACGCGGTGAAACTTTCACGGATTCATAACTAAAAGTGGGATCATTTAGTTTTATATTAGCTAATGGAAACTGTAGGAAGTCATAACTAAACGTTAACTTAGCTTAAAGTAAAACAATATATCATCTTACCCATGAACACTGTTGTTCCTGTATATGTTTGTCCTTCACTTGAGTTGTCAACACGATTTTAATGTCCTCTTCATTGCATATTTTAGTCGTTTCTGTCCACTTCTATCTGATATTTCAGAAGTATTTTTCATGAAATTTGCTATAATTTCTTTTGAGAATGATGTATTGACATGACAGGCCTAGCAACAGTAACCAATGGGAGAGAGGCTTAGCGAAGGGTCAATTGTCCCAGAACGACTTCTGTGTCGACAGTATTGTGTTCTGAAATAATAATGTTGTATTAAAGTTGGTAAAGTAGCAGCATTCCTGTTTAAACCACCAAACATGTTGACATTTTGAGTTGAGTTTCTTACTTTTAACAAATAGAAAATGTCATGATGGTGAAAATAAATCAGCTTTTCTCATTCAGTTAACCAAAACAATTAATTGTCTCGTCCCTGTCGTAGTTAAACAAAATGTGAATACAAAACATTGTATGTCATTGTGGTATAATATCAAGGTGTATCCTCTAACGATGATTTGGACTTATGGACATGGGTTTTGTCTTTGTTGAATATGACGTGTTAGTCTGTCGTCACTTGATGGATCTTCAAAGTGTGTGTTTGAATGTGTGACGCTGAGCACTGAGACTTTACTCTGATGGGACACAGTGATATTAATGAGAAGAGAGGATAAAACAATGCATTTCTCTAAAAAGAAAAAAAACTGCTGCTCTTATTTCCATCATGATTAGACTCACTGTGACAAAAATTGACAAAATAAATTCAAGGCACACAGCTTAAGAAATGTCCCCTTTCTCCTGCTTTAAATATTCATTACCTCTTCAAAAATCTTTTTTTCTTCTTCTTTTCTTTTGTCTGATCAGAGGTTGCTCCCGGTCTTGAATTATGCAGCTGGGTATGTCTGAAAGGAGAGAAGCATGGTTGAGAAAAGAAAGATGGTGAGGAAGACAAAGGCTAGAAAGAAAGATAGAGGTTAGAGACAGAAATCAGCGAGGGAAACGTGACAAGCATGACCTCAGCCGTCACATCTTCCATCCTCTCTTTGGAACCTTGAAACATTACAGCAGGACTAAAGAAAGCACCTAGCTCTGCTGTCGCCTCTGCAGGCCAATTGACCAGAAGAGAACAAGGAGGAAGAGGAGGGTGACCAGTAATGCATGACAATTATCCTCTCTGGAACCTGCCGCTGCCTTCTGCAGATTATCCTGACAAACAGAAAAGGGCTCAAGAAGTGTGTTTACCTGTAATGTTGGTGATTTTAGACTTTAACCTAAACCTGCCGCTATGAGTCCGCTTTGAGAGACAAAATGCAAATATCTGGAGATAACAGATGGTTCCAGGTATATTCAGAATAAAGTAGAAGGAAGCGTGATGCCTGCAACGTCAATATGAAGATAAGACTACAAGAACACAGAAATCAATGTCTTTGATTGAGACAAAGTTACATTCTGCATGATTTAAAAATATCTTAACTTAAGTGAAAAGCCTGCACTTATCCCAAAGCTCTTCATGAATGTACAGAGACGAATGGAGACACATGGATGTGACATTGTCACCTTAAATCCCAGCTAACACCGTGTCGCCTTCAGAACTGTTGCCTGGGAGGCCTGTTGGTGTTGAGACGAAACATTTTAGATGCAAGTATTTCCAAATTATTCTACAGTTCGTGTTGAAATAACTTAAATTCCAGTTGTGAGTTCACATTGTTGCTGTAGCTGCTGCCGCTTGTAGGTGAACTCAAGATGGGAGGACTCACCGAAGGACCACAGCTGAAGGTAATAATAATAATAATAATAATAATAATAATAATAATAATAATAATAATAATAATAATAATAATAATAATAATAATAAACTTTATTTGTATAGCACCTTTCATACAAGAATTGCAGCCCAAAGTGCTTCACAGCGAAAACATAAAAATTAGTAGAAGATTAGACAGAATAAGATCATTTACTGCACAATTACAGTGTTGATGTAAATGAGAGTGAAATAGCATTAAAATAGTATAAAATAGCAGAATTAAAATAGTATGAAATATCATTAGAAATAGCAACAATGAGTTTAAAGTGGCATAAAGTAGCAGCATTAAAGATTGTATAAAATATCACCATTAAAAGGCTAAAGTAAAGAGATATAAAATATCACCATTAAAAGGCTAAAGTAAAGAGATATAAAATATCACCATAAAAGGCTAAAGTAAAGAGATATAAAATATCACCATTAAAAGGCTAAAGTAAAGAGATATAAAATATCACCATTAAAAGGCTAAAGTAAAGAGATATAAAATATCACTATTAAAAGGCTAAAGTAAAGAGATATAAAATATCACTATTAAAAGGCTAAAGTAAAGAGATATAAAATATCACCATTAAAAGGCTAAAGTAAAAAGATATGTTTTTAGTTTTGAAGATATTGAGCGAGCTTGCCTCCCTAATGTCTGCAGGTAAAGTGTTCCAGAGCTTTGGTGCATAATTGATAAAGGATGCATCCCCAATTTTCTTTTGGATGTTTCTGGGAACATTTAATAAACCAGTAGTGGATGATCGTAATGTTCTTGGGGGCACATAATAGATTAGAGAGTTGGCAGTGTAACTTGGTGCGGTTCCGTTTAGAGCTTTGTATACAAGAAGGAGGACCTTAAAGTCTAAATGTTAGTGGAAGCCAGTGTAGAGCAGCTAACACTGGACTGATGTGGTCTCTCCTCTTGGTTCTAGTCAGCAGCCCCGCTGCAGAGTTTTGGATGAGCTGAAGTCTCTCCGTTGTTTTGTCTGGGAGGCCGGTAAAGAGTGCATTACAGTAATCGAGTCAGCTTGAGATAAAAGCATGGATTAGTTTTTAGCATCCTTTTGATTTATACATGGTCAGATTTTAGCTATATTTCTAAGGTGGAAGAATGATGTTTTTGTCACCTTGTTTATGTGGGATTTAAAGCTTAGATCTGAGTCTATGATAACACCAAGACTTGTAACTTCAGGTTTATTCAAAGGAGTAAGTTTCCCCATGTTATTCAGCATCATCTCTCTTTTTGCTACAGGACCTACTAGTAGGATTTCAATTTTGTTCTCATTTAATTTTAAGAGATTATTGCTCATCCATTTATTTATTGCTGACAGACAGGTGGTGATGGAGTTAACAGCTGTAGTATCATTTGGTTCAGCAGAGATGTACATTTGTGTGTCATCCGCGTAGCTATGGAAGCACACATTGTGTTCTCTAATGATGTCCCCCAGTGAGGGTAAAACTTATAAACTAATCATTACCTATAATGACTCAGTTCTCTAGTAACTCATCATTATCTACGATGCAGTCTTCAAATCAGAGCTATCAAGGAAATCCTCAATTATCTGATTGTTCCAACTCCTTACATGTGTGTACCATATTGTAACCATAGACACACACCAGTGAAATTAAAACATATAAATACATTTTATACACATACAGTACTTGGAAAACTCTTGCTGGCACCACAGAGAGAAACCGCCCACCCAGAGACCCTAAACCCCACACCTGAACCCACACGCATGCAGAGCTACACTCACACACATCTACAAAGTCAAACACACATAGCTCTGCTAAGCCTGTGTGTTACCCTCAGTATTAAATGGGACTTAGTACACAGAATAATGGCGTCCTGGCTTCTTAGACAAGACTAATCCACTTTCATGCCATGGCACTCTGACGTGTCAAGCCTTGTTCGTCGTCCCTGCCTCATTAATGAATGGAAACATCAATTAATCTTCTTATTAGTGATTCATGGACTCTATATGCTAATGTTTCTCTCTTGTGTCACAAAATCCTTGCGGCCAAAGTCAACACATTGAGATTACATACTGTACAAGGGTATGCACTCTTAAGTGGTGCGTTCTATCATCAAGCATCTTCCACGTGCTCTGCTGCGCTCGTGTATGCCGCATGATTTGTCATGTATGCAGCATGTTCCTGCACACAGTTTTGTCAGGATTTCATGGTATGTTTTATAGATTCACTGGTGTTGTCAGTGTGGCTCTTGAGCGGATAATATGGAGATCATGTTCACTGTGTGAGCGTCGTGATGTACTGATGTCTGCAACAATAGGTTTCTATAACAGGCTCCCCAGACAATAGATGTAGAAAGACACAGCTTCCATGAGAAAACCCAGCATTTACCACAAACTGCCCATAACTGAGGAGTTATAGTTTGACACTATTTATATAGCTGTACATTTGCAAAAATGTTTGTAGTGGTGGCCACATGCATTTAGCCCATAAAGACTTTTATTTACAAAAAAATAATAAGATAATTAAGATTATTATGTAAAGATTTCTAGTATTTCTCTTGGCATTCATCTCTTAGTTATCTGGAACTGAAGCTCTGTGGTGCACACGTCTCGACAGCTCTGTGTTTCAGGTAATAATGTATTTAATAAGATAATATTTGTTGCTCCGCTGACTTGGTTACTGTTTGAGATGCAGAGCTCTTTAACTGAAGTAGGATATAAGTGATACATGTTGATTACATTCAAGGAGTTAACAGTTAATACTTTGATTAGAAGCTGAACTGTGATTATTTGAACTGCCCTGGGAAAGTATTCTTAGATTAAGTTTGAGTAAAAAGGATTACGATCCCGTGTCAATGTTGTGAATACGATATCTTCCTCTGATTCTCTTCCTCATGTGTGCACAAACAATACACACAGGTACAACCAGGTGCAAAATGTTGCACACATCAACAGCAGCTTAGTGGTAGAAAATGAAGTTGAAATACAGGAAAGAAGATTCATCAATGCAATAAAACCAAAAAGCAGCAGCATCCCTCCACTCCCCCGTCTTATTTTGTTATGCTAATCACATTTCTTCAGGCTACCTCCCATCTTTCTGAACACTAACCAGATTATCACACACATCTTGTAAAATTTGGGAAATCAGGTTAGTGGGAACCATGTAAACACTTAGATTTCACAATTACATAATCTCGTTACTCACAGTAATCATTGGTATGCACATTAATGAAATGTCCACATATGCACAGCAGCTGTATTAAAGCTTCTATTCATTGTAGATTCTTCATAACTGCCGCAAGTCAGTCTGTCATGTCATTTTGAAATTAATCACAAGTAAAAAACATCAAATAGTGATTCCTGCACAGATCAGTGTGCTGCAGTGTAGCTGTGTTGAAAGCAGTGTTACATTCCTGGTACAACAACACGGTGATCCTCACATGCGCCGAGGACCTCCGACGTCTTCTGTGGTTCAATGTGTTGAGCGAGTGACGGTCCATGGTGCTGAATGTAGACACACTGCTGCTGCTGCTGCTGCTGCTGCTGCTGCTGCTGCTGCTGCTGCTGCTGTGATGCTGAGCTGCAAACACAAAGTCAGTAATTGCTTAGTGCATGTTCAACTCGAATAGCATCGACTCGTTTGGTAGTGTGACCGAACAAAACAAATCCAGTGAGACCGTCCTCAACAGAAGAGAAAATAGAATTTGTTTCAAATCTCATATTTTACATTTTCCGACTAAAAGTCTTGTTGTTTTGTAAATAATGACTTTAAATAATAACCTCTCTGGGAGCTCAGGATGGATTGTTGGGTGTTCACAGTGACTGTGGATCTTTCCCCCTTTGTGGAACAGTAAGGGGTGTAAACGGGAGCCATTGACAAAAGACGTGTTTTGTCATGAAAATGAACCGTTTGCGTTTATCAAACAGCTTGATTCCTGAATTAGGACAATTATGAATCAAATGTATAAACCTTGGCCAGCTTTGTAGGTCACACGGTTTACGAGAAACTATAAGAATATAGCATGCATGCATCATTATCGACAGGCATGTTGCCATTTACTGTAGTTGCAGATAAATGCGTTGGATTTGAGCACTGAGCATTAGAAACTGGAGCCCTTTAATTTGCCAAGTAGGACACAGCAGATGTAGAAGGAATTTGACCTGGTTAATTGAGGCTGGCACATCTGAGAGAGTTGCATAATACAGGATTGACACACTAACGGAGAGGGGGGGGTAATACAGTACAGATGAATCACATTATGTGACAGAAGCCTGAAAGTAAACACAAGACTCAGGTATGAATGCTCCCAATCCCCTGGGGATGCAACCCTGCACGTTTTTAGGAGATTATCACACACACACACACACACACATACACACACACACACACACACACACACACACACACACACACACACACACACACACACACGTCCATGCATTCAAACATGAGAGCCTTTCTTGGTTGTCGCAGTTCATGAGCAGTGTTGAAGTGAAGAAACATTTTTCTGTCCAGGGTGGCCTGTCCCTTTGCTATTAGCATGCAAATAACCACCTGACACTTGAGCATAACCCCCCTGGTTGTTTAGTATAATCCCCGGCTACTGAGAGGATTTAGAAACACACACATCATGCACACACATGAACACACAAAGAAAGGATTGTCATGATCTGCATCTCTGTAACATGAGCTCTTGTGCGGGTCACGTGACGCCTCCTTGATCATCCCATTGGCTGCCAGTGTTTGGCCTCCTAAGGCTCGAGCAGTCCTTTAATGTTCCTCATCTGTGTGAGAGGATAAGGGATGAAGCCACTGGCAAACATGCGCATATGTGTCAGCGATATGGGTTTGATCCAATAATATATGCATTTGAGTGTGTGGTATATTTGCACGTGTGATATGATAATGGGATAAAGCAGATGGTATTAAGCTTAGGCCACAGAGGGTATGCTGCATGATCTGATAAGGTCCATGATATTACACCGATGCTTAGACAGTTCAATTGTGCATACTTGGAGTATGATGTGCTTCGCTTCTTTCAAGGCAAATTGAGCTCAAATGTATAACAGACGACACATTAAACACAACAAACACAAATGCAGGTGTAAATAAGGACAGGTGTGGCTGCGTGTAATACATATTATACAACTAAAAACACTAAATACAATGTGTCTATCATCACACGGCAAAAAGAACAAACATCAAAGCACGATAGTAAAATGTATTTAGGACAGAAAGCAAGTGCTGAACACAAAACAACCTTTCAAAAGAAATGACGGGTGCCAAACGAAGGCAGCGAAAGAGGCTTACGGAGGTCTAATTTCGTTTTTAGTTGCGCCTTCTTAAATAATTTGGTTTAATTCATATTTGTGGCTTAGCTGTGTCTGGCCTCAGTCTGTATCCTGGAAGCTTATAAAGCAACACTTGGACCAAAGCTGACCCACGTGAGATCTGTGCAGAAACAGATGCAACATTAAGCTCACAGCTCTTTTGGGAGAACTACAACAGGAGGTAAAACAAGGAGGTGATTTGCTTCATAAACGGATGTTTCATCCGCAAGTCAAAGGCCTTAAACCTTTTCTCTTTCTTCTTCAGCCCTAAGCCGAAAGCTAAAGAGCACAATTTCAGCATAATGCCCAGAGAGGCACTCCTTGAACATTTGTCCATATAAATAATATAGTACGTCTACTTTCTGAGCTCGGGTGCCCAAAAGCATTCAGCTTAGGGATCAGCGCAGTTCATCAATGGAGATGGGAAGATTTAAGCAATATGGGGCTTGTGGGAAAACGAGCTTTGAGCCCTTAGAACATGTTCTTGGTGAATATAATGTAGCGCATCTGTTTCTTACCCCTAATTTAAACCTTTAAAGAAATTCCTTTATGACCAAAATATTCTTCATTCTGGCTCAGATCTTCAGGCCATAAACACTTATTTATCATTGTTTAATTAATACTTTGATTTAGAAATGGTTGACAGATTCATAGATAATGAGAATGATTGTTGGCCAGGTGTTGCTTGTAGGGAAGAATACACTTCACATGTTTGAGCATCAGCAGCTGCTAAACGGCAGGAAATTCAATCTCCCTCGTTACAGAAACAACTACATTCACATGTCTTCTTCTTCTTTACGCACATTCTCTCTCTCTGTGTTTCTTGGCTTTCCCTTTGAGGAAGTGTCGTGTCACATGATAGACATGGTTCTCTGCATGTATAGTCCCTGCACATCAGAGACGATGTCTGACTCTCTCCTCCGCCATGAATATCTTTGGATATAAATAGTGTAGGAATATTTCATGTCTGCCTTTGTGTCATATCTTAACCTGAAAGCTGCCAATTATACTCCATCATGTCACCTGACATCACACACAATAACATTACTAAATTATTCCCTATACCGACGCCAGAGAAAAGCCTGACAGGCTCAAGTAGTTTAAGACGTAAAGAAGTCGCACCTCACCTCGACTGCTGGATGAATTATATGGTGACGTTTAAAAACCACATATATCAGTGTTTACTAGCACGAGTGTGTGAAATGCTGAAGTACTAAAGTCGCAGTGGTGAAAATCTGCCTCGCACACCTCACCTGTGCGTGCTGTTTGTCCCCGAGTGTGTGTGTGTGCTGCTTCACACAGGAAGTAGAGACGTCGTGATGACACTTACACATTGAGAAGAAATAATTCTTCAATGTCAAACATGTTCATTATTCAACAAAAATATTTCTATGACTATTTGTTAAAGTCAAATTATCCCTAAATATTTGTTACTTGTTTAAAAGTTTGACAAATCCATCAAGGTTGACTAAATGTTTCATTTGTATGAAAATGAAATGTGTTGCTTTGACGAAACAGCTAAAACGATACTTTTCAATAAAGAATTATATAATCAAATCCAGCAAACACACACACACACACACACACATCCACAACCTACGTACACATACACACATATAAAGTAAAGGGTGGGTAGGTGGTTACTATGGCAACCATGTGAAGGTGGCCGGGGAGTCTTTACTGCACTGGAGAGACGGGCGGAGACGGAGAGGCAGAGGATAGCAGAGAGTATGAAAGAAAAAATATATAGTTCCCCAAGGACCTTGTGTTTTTCAGCTGTGGTTCCAAACAGCCACAGAGAAACAAAAGACAGAGCGACGGCAAGAATGAAGCAAAAGCAGCAATAAATCAGAGCAATCTACATTTCTGATGTGGGAGAAGAAACACTGAATTATAAGGGAAGTGATTTATTTCAAGGCCCACTGCCTGATGGTGGAAATGGGTGAATTGAAAAGCCATTAGAGATGAAAACACCAAGGAGAGGTTGAATGGACCAATTACTGTGGGGGTTTACTGCCGGCTGCCATCGAGCATAACCTTGATGGATGATTACTTGGATCCAGTTCAATGAAAATGTACAGAGTTCTGGTGCTGTGTCAGGTGTTTGTGCATACAGGACACTGATGTCACCTTTTCAGTGACCAATAGAGAATGAGGCAGCGTGAGACACAAACGTATAAACTATACTCAACAGTATCTGGGGGAAACGGCTTCATTCACTGATTGTTACTGTTTATTTTGGAGAGGAGGAGACCTTCGTGATTAAGATGTCAAATGATATTTAGTAGTTTCAATTCTCTTTATATTACAATGACTGCACAGACAGTTGAAATGTTGTGAGTGAGGATGCACAGGGCTCGTTCTGTCAGAGTTGCTGTTTCCTGGTGGATTTACTGTAAAAAATAAATAATAAAATACCAACTTAAATTAAAAAAACTGTTTTAGTGGGCAAAATGTGGCTGCAAAAACAAAAACCTTTTCCATCGAAAGATGACAACTAAATACACACTTGTTTTGTTGCATCGTTGTTTCCTCACCAACTTGAAACCCGTTCTCTTGAATGTTCAGCAATGATCACTTCTTAGATACTGGTCAGCACCTATAATAATGTATGTACAAATGTCTTCAAGCGTGAGGCGTAAAGATGAGCCTGATATTCTTTTATTGCCTCTCATTTGTGTTCGTTTCGTGACTTTGCACGCTGTTGTTTGTGCTTGTTCAGACAAAGCTTAAAACAAACGCTCTTGCAGTAATATTTCAACACTGAGTAAAAAAGCTTAAATGCAATTAGTCTGTTTTCAAAGTTGTCTCTTCTCTCTGTGTCCGTGTGTCTGTGTGTCTGTTGTGTTTGTGTGAGGACTAAGTGTTGACGCTGTCACACCCCGTGGCAATCCTCGCTCTGCCATATCGATGCCAAACCTCCCGGCAGCTGGCGGCTCGTCCTCACCGTCCACATCTCATGGACACACTCAAACACTCTCCTCCTCTCTGTTTTCATCTCTCCATCCCTCCATTCTATCAAATCTCTCTCTCTCTCATTCTGTTTTGCCTGGACGCCTGTGATATCTTTGCTTCCCAGTTGCTTAATTCAGTTATATGCCGTACATACTGTGTGTGTATCCGTGCATGCATGTGGGGAAGTGCAGGAGAATGGCAGAGGGCCTAAAGCCTCCGTCTGCCCATTAAGTTGATCAGGGAGTGGAAGCATGGTTATGGTTATGGGGCTGTAATGTGAGCTCTGAACAGCTCTGATAAAACAGCTTCCTCCCCACCAGTCCCTGCGTCCAAGAGCCGGCCTGGCCTCAGTCTCTCTCTCTCTCTCTCTCTCTCTCTCTCTCTCTCTCTCTCTCTCTCTCTCTCTCCATATACAATACAAATCTCCATATTCAAAAACCTACACAGCATCTCCACTGTTGCTCTGACCTTGATGCTAAGTAAGATTGCTCTTAGAGGGAATTCTTTGCTCCTCAGTTGCAGAAGTTAATAGCACAGCTTCCATCTCACTTACTAAGAAATGTATGTAAATCAAGTTGCCGTGCAAACACGCCCACCATGGAGCACCATGCACCCAAATGGCCCTCCTCAATCACCCTTTTTTATTAGCACTCTTCACACTGCATAAGACTATTTCTCAACGGGGTGGCACGCTTTTGTTCCACGCATAAATCCTTTGATTTAATAACAAATGTTCCCGTATCATCAAGTGGTTCAAGTTGGAGATGTTATTTTGGAGTGAGTAATGTCTCCGTGCTGACCTCACATTCAAAGAGGCCTGTTTTGGAAGATATTAAGATATTGATATTAAGTGGATCGCACTCTGGAGACAAATATCTCATATTAGTGAGTAAGTATTAAAACTTTATTTAAATAGCACCTTTTCTTTAAGAGGTTACAAAGTGCTTCACGATAATATTAGCACAGAAAACACAAATGCAAGAAGTACAATAATATAAATGACATACAAACGCAGAAAGGGTATTCAGCTACATCTTATTACCAAGGGTTTGTCATTTTAGAAATTGTGGAAGTAAGCAATGAAATATTAATACATGTGCAAATATTCCAGCTTTTATTCGATGCATGTTACTGAAGCATCGTGCATACAGTATGCATACAGTACAACGTTAAATGTTAATGGAGAAGAAGCACTTTAAATGTCCATGTATGACCTTTGTTTGACCTCTAAAGGTGGCAGGAGACTCCGCAGCTGACAGACTCATGAGAGGTCTTCATTGGTCACATAGTTATAACTGCTTCATAGTTAGTCACACATACGGGGATCCAAGCTGATCATGTACAGTAGTGGCTCATAACAAGGAGATGAAAGTGGTGATTAGTTGGTGAAGCACCGCTGCCAGTCCTGGTGTTATATCTCTGTCGGGTCTGTTGGACCCATGTCGGGGGCGGAGCTTGTCAACAGGAAATGGGGAGAGTCCTAAAGCCAAAACAAATCCATTGATTTTAATGATAACTGGTAGCCCTTCCACATTATACATAACCTTTTGATTTATTGTTAATAAAAGTAATATTGATTAGCGAAGCTTTGAAGTCATTACAGTTGAAGAGCAATATGTTTTGTCAGTCCACATATATGGACATAGCACATATGCAATATTTAGATTAAACTCTACATCAAGTCAGTGTTGTTCTTAATGTTTGACCTTGGAGTTTGTATTGTGTGTGTGTGTGTGTGTGTGTGTGTGTGTGTGTGTGTGTGTGTGTGTGTGTGTGTGTGTGTGTGTGTGTGTGTGGTTCTTCTGTTTGCTGGAGATGAGCCCAGGATAAAAATCTGCTCATTTATTATTCAATTAAAGATCGCTGAGGTCACGGCAGATCATTAGCCGTGGAGGTTATTCCAAAGGAGGACAGACAGACAGACAGAAAGAGAGAGAGAGAGAGAGAGAGAGGAGAGAGAGAGAGAGAGAGAGAGAGAGAGAGAGAGAGGAGAGAGAGAGAGAGAGAGAGAGAGAGAGAGACAGACAGAGACAGAGAGAGAGGGAGACAGACCAGACAGACAGACAGACAGACAGACAGAGAAACAGACAGACAGGAGAGAGACAGACAGACAGAGATACAGACAGAGAGACAGACATACAGAGAGACAGACAGGAGAAGGACAGACAGAGAGACTGACAGACAGAGAAACAGACAGACAGAGACAGACAGACAGACACAAAGAGAGACAGACAGAAAGAGAGGACAGAGAGACAGACGAAAGAGAGACAGAGAGACAGGACAGACAGAGAGAGGACAGAGAGAGAGAGAGAGAGAGAGAGAGACAGAGAGAGAGAGGACGAGGAGAGGGAGAGAGAGAGCGAGAGAGAGAGAGAGAGAAAGAGAGGAGAGAGACAGAGAGAGAGAGAGACAGAGGAGAGAGGACAGACAGACAGACAGACAGAGCCAGATGAAGAGAGAGAGAGAGAGAGAGAGAGAGAGACAGAGAGAAAGAGAGAGAGACAGAGATAGAGAAGCAGACAGACAACCGCGAGAGAGAGAGGAGAGAGAGAGAGAGAGCCAGAGAGAGAGAGAGCAGAGAGACACGAGAGAGACAGAGAGAGACAGACAGACAAAGAGACTGACAGACAGAGAGACTGACAGACAGAGAAACAGACAGACAGAGAGAGACAGACAGACACAGACAGAGAGACAGACAGAAAGAGAGACAGAGAGACAGACAGAAAGAGAGACAGAGAGAGAGACAGAGAGACAGACAGACAGAGAGAGAGACAGAGAAAGAGAGAGAGAGAGAGAGAGAGAGAGAGAGACAGAGAGGCGGCCTGGCTGTGCAGCTGCAATGACAGAGATGAATTAAAAACAACACCAAGGCTTTGAGCGGAGGAATTGTGTGTAACTGTGTGTAACTGTGTGTCTGTCGAGGTTAAGAGAAAGACAAATACTCGGTGTATGTAGGATGTGTGGTTACCTGGGTAACCAACTGTCACACTGCTCTCACCTTGAAGAACAGGCGGCAGAGAAAGATCAATGTGAACTTTTTAATGGAGCTTTTGATTGCGGTCAACATGCCACTTATCACTGCAACGTCTCTGTAGAATCACTTGAATGCTAATGATCACGTTCTATTAGTCAGGATTATACTTTGTATATGTCCTTTACGCAGGAGCATCATTTCATTATTCTGTATATATTGTAAAATGGCTGCTTTTCCAAGAGAAGAAATCAGAGTTTCAAGTTTTCCTCAGCCTCACGATGAACTTTGTCAGCCTTGAACTCTGTTTAACTTCCCAGCATCAGGACAAATTCAACTCACGTTTGTTTAAATACTTAAAAATGAATGAATGCCAACACATTTCTCCTTCCACCTTGTTTGCAATTAAAATGATTGTTTCATACAGTTACTGAACATCCATCTGAGCTCGGAAGCACCTTGACGTGACATCGCCGTTGATAAGCAGCCCAATTACCAGCAGACTACTGCAGGTCAGAAGTTGATCCTAGCGTCCAGAATTCAGAAGAGAAAATCCTCCCTAAGTCGCTGCTGGCATCCACAACAATAACGACTGCAGTGTTCGTGCCAAAGGGATGATTAAACCTGAAGACAATGTGAAAACAGAAGCAGGTCCCTTCTGCCTGCCTCTCCCTTTCTCTCTTTGGGTTGAAACTGTGACACTGAGGGACAAGATACTCAGCCTGGGAATGGGTTATCGACACGGAGTAAACTGTGTCCTAGACTTCCTGAGGCCTGTGTGGAGGCTCATGAAGACCAGTCTTTCGGCCGCACCAGGGAATTCCACTTAGTGCCAATCACTCAGGGAAAGCTCTCCGGCGAAGATTGTTCAAGTTCCATCTTTCTCTCTCTCATTTCTTTCCCTCATTCATACTTCTTTGTCCATCTCACACACACATGTTGACACACCAATCCATCTTTTTGCCAAGAATCAAGGATGCTCTCTCTCTCGCTTGACTTGGAGAACTAACTTGTGTGTGTGTGTGTGTTCATAACAGCAGCAAACACACGCCTTTTCAAACACAACCTGCCTTGGCTGTTGTGTGACAGAGAAGCTAATTTGTTCCGCCAGAATACTTTACCCAGCCGCCATGCAACTCTGGCACCCTTCCACCAACCAGCCTATTATATTAGAATATCTCTCCATGCATGCCACAATAACACATTTACAACCAATGACTGTGGGGCGTTCTGCCCTAAATTAGCCGTGACTCGCTTTTCAAAGGGTCATAAATGGTTGCACAGAAGCTACGCAACAATAAGAGGATGCTGTTTAACTGGATGTGGTGTCATGACAGCATGTAGCGCCGAAGCCATGTGCACTTTGGAGACTTTAGCAGATTGAATTAGCTCACTAATGTGCCTTCATTGTCATAGTAGTTCAACAGATCCTCCAACTTGTGGGTGCATGCTTGTGTATTGTTCTGTTGTGTGCTTGTGACAGCTCTGCATGTGTGTGGTCACGTGTGTGTATTGTGTTGCGTGATGACAGATGTGTCCCTTTAACTGTATACTCACTGTGTGTCGCTGTCACTGAAATAACATTAAATTACTCGTCTCTCCATCAGGACACACACCGACACGTTGAAGGAGAGTTAAAGAAATATCTCCTTTAATGCTGAAACTATAGAGTGTGTCGGGATTTGCATGTCTCCCAGTTGTTATTTTACTGTGCAACATAAGTCGGACACAAAGTGTTTAGAAAGTTATTAGTTGTTGCAGGTGAGATGCCACTATGGTGGCGGAGCAAGAACTGAGGTAAGAGAATGTAATGCTTTCTGTTCTGCTTCAGTTCCAAAAGAATGATGCAAAACAACAAGTTAAAGGAAATGTCAGATTTTTCAAGGGAAAGAGTAAAAAATGCAAAACTTATTCCATGTTTTTACGACATTTTTCAAACAATCCAGTGGGTTTTAATGGTTTCTTTAGTTTAGGATGTGGACAACTTCTTTAGAGATACAGTACGCACTTGTCATTGGACATTAATGATATGCAATAAATGAGGCTTATAGTCTAAGTGTAATGAATGGAATGGACATTTGTAATGTGTCATATTGGTGTGCCATTGGTCAGGGGGAGAAAAAAGGTACCAGGGAGCTAAATTTGATGCAGGAATAAGGTTTGGTGATGTGTGTTTCACCTCGTCCACAAAGCCGTGTTGTGCACAGAGACCCTCCAATGCAGGGCCGGAAGCTGTGCTCATAGTTAGAGAGAAAACTATCAAGTGGAAGTAGCTGTTGGTAGAAGAGATCAATAAACAGGCTTCAGAAACAAACTGTTGCACAACAGGTGTCTGCGTTACCTTTTCCCTGTGTCTTGAACACCAGCTGGGCCTCTCTGATTGAGACACTTGATGTCGGGGTTGGGGACAATCTGTCAATTGCTGCAGATTTGTCCTGGTTTCATTCAGAAAGGTGATCCAAGGTTCCAACTCCTCGTATGTGTTCAGCCAACCTCCATCACTGCCAACACAAATGTGATGAGTGCAGTCTAGC
Source organism: Cottoperca gobio (assembly GCF_900634415.1). Classification (NCBI taxonomy): domain Eukaryota; kingdom Metazoa; phylum Chordata; class Actinopteri; order Perciformes; family Bovichtidae; genus Cottoperca; species Cottoperca gobio. The sequence continues at coordinate 22,779,402 of NC_041369.1, read as the reverse complement.
CGTGAGCGTGGATGCTGCCAGAATTAAGAATGTGAGACATTTAGAGGGTGGAATATGCAAAGAAAGTTGAGGTTCTGACCTTTTTACATCTTTGAACATCTGTAATTTTGCTGCAGAAAGAGGGCTTTCAAATGTCTCCATTTTCAGTTATATGTCTGGGAAATGCACACTCCTAACCATTTGAAAATAGCTTTAAACCACTTTCAAACTTTTTGAACAGCACTTGAGAGAGTATATATTGACCTTAACTAAATGTTAACTTTCTGCCCTGCCTGCCTATCTCAAGGATTCAAGAATCATTTATTATCATTCTGCATCCCAGGGTTGCACAACAAAGTCCACTTGTAGCCTTGTCCATTTATGCAACACAAGTAAGACATGACACAACAAAACAGAGATACAGATGCAGATAATAGCCTATGTTGCATAAACTTTAACATCAGAGCACCAAGTACCACCGGGGTCCTGCGCTCTGTCCTTCGGTCCACCAGTGCAGTGCAATAGCTTGACCCAGGATGTTGAGATGGAGGCAGGTCTCTGTAAGATGCAGGCACAGCAGTCTCCGGATAAGCTGCAGTCTTATTTCCTCCATCTTATTTTCCAACAACTGGACATTAGCCAGGAGCTGAAACAGCCTTAAGTCCGAGCTGGGTTTATCTAAGCTCCCATCTCGGCTCATCTCCCTCTCGTCCTGTGGCCATAACTCTGCCCTCAGTGGTGTTTGGTCTGGCTGGATGGACGGAAGATGCCGTGGGCGGTGATCTTCTGGTCGTCTCAAGGTCCGCTGCACTTTATCCAGTCCCCAAGCGTCCTTCTCTGATGTTACTGAGTGTATCTCTGCCATACGCGCTTCAGTAATAAAGACGAAAGGACAACAAATAAAACAAATGTGGACAGTAAAACTTACTAAAACTTGAGCTTTAGAAAAAGGTCAGCTGTATTTGTCTTCAAACTTTGCCTTATTTTGCTGAGAAAGAAAGGAGACAGTGAGCAGAGGACACGTCTGGTTATGGATTCCACTCACAGCCAGATGCTCGTAGTCCTCTGTGGGCAGAGGCTCACATCTGGCAGGTGCTTGTTTATGAGAGCAGTTAACACTGGATCAGGGAGGCTTTATAGCAAAACACATCTGCACGCGCACATGCACACGCACACGCTCAGGCAAACACAAAAAACTGCGCACGCTATCAGCAAGCCCAATGTTTGGTTTGGAGTTGTCGCTCCCTTCTTGTAAACAACAATCTCTCCAGGAATTTGTTGTGGGAGTGAAATGTTTTGAGAAAACTCACAGGATCATTAGAATAACCTGTTATTGGCAAATCTTGTTAGCAGTTGTTATAGTCCGGAAGTTCTAAGTGCTTCTGTTACTTCCTTTTCTTCTTGAATTAATACTTTGATCCTGCCATGATTCAGTTTTGTTGGAGTAGCTTGTTGGGATGAATCATAATGAAAACATTTTTGCAAACATTTGTTGACGGCCTTCAATTTGTAAAAGTGTTTCTAAATTAGAGAAAATGTTGGTTGTTGTTGTTTGACCAGAATCACTAATAGCAGTAATGTGCATCTGTAGAGGTCACTTTGCCTAAAAGCATATCCAAGATCTCTGGTTTGTGTGTGTGTGTGTGTGTGTATGTGTGTGTGTGTGTGTGTGTGTGTGTGTGTGTGTGTGTGTGTGTGTGTGTGTGTGTGTGTGTGTGTATGTGTTTGTGTTTGTACGGCTTCAGCAGCTCTTTGCAAAGATAAAAGCTTTCCAGTCCACTCTTGATGACAACAGGTTTGCTGGGGATGCTAAGAAAAAGATCTGACCATAAACAATTCCAGCACACACACACACACACACACACACACCCACACAGACACACACAGACACACACACACACACACACACACACACACACACACACACACACACACACACACAAATCCATGCACACACAGCTACTCATCCTTGACTGTGAAACTAGGTTGATGTGGGGCAGCCTATCTCCTATGGCTCACACCGCGCTGACAGGCTCATTATAGTGGAGTTAGAGTGGAGACCTTGGTGTGACAGAGCCAAAGTCATCCCAGCCAGCTCCCTGCAGCTCTCTGGCCCACTCACAGGCCGGCACAGACACCGCAGTACAACCCCGTTCATCCAAACCAAGGATCCCCCAGGAACCAGAGCGTGTTCAGAACCCGGCAACACATCTCAAAATGACTGAAATACATCTGAATTCTTGACCTAAAGCTCCGTCGGTGTCCATCAACAGTTTTCCTACCAGGTTGTCCGCTGTGGCTGAGTTTCTGCTCTCTTTAAATGATTCGACAGGATTTCAAAACAGACTATTATAAGACAGGACCTGAAAAGCTTTATTTCACTAATGCATCAGGTGGTGCTTTGCTTTCAGGGAATACATGAGTTGTATAATTCAATGGGCATCCAAAATCAGTAATTTTTGATGATGTAATATAGTTAATTTCCCTTCTTGTGCTGTTGGGCTACATGTAGCCTAGCTAAACACTGTTTCCTACAGCTCGATTCAAAATCCTGACCATGAACCCAACGTACAGAGAAAGGTGACACTTTGGATGGAGCCAGTTTGCAGCATAGAAATGTAACTGTAATACAAAAGTTTTAGCTCATGTGTCAAAGCATTAGCATTGTTTAAATAAAGTTTAATTACATTGAATCCTGCTGTGTTATTGTGTAGTTCTCTTTAGTTGTGAGGGAACACTGAGGACACAGTTTCCTGCAGTTTGTGTTGGACCAGCTGAAGGGGGTTGCCCTACTTTTGGAGCATTCGTGGTCTTATATCGTCTCTCTTGAATAAATAGTCTAAAGGAATTCTCCATCTTATAGTCCTTTCAGTGTGTGTGTGTGTGTGTGTGTGTGTGTGTGTGTGTGTGTGTGTGTGTGTGTGTGTGTGTATGTGTGTGTGTGTGTGTACAGGAGGGGGAAAAAGAATGGCGTGCCGAGATGTGTGATGTCGCAACCAAAGGCATCTGCTCATTTCTATAGTAGTTTAAGTCATCCATCACACAACTGCAACACAACATCAATGCAAGGAAAGGAAAGGAATATCCAGGAAATGTGTCACATGGGCTGCTTTCTATTAATACATCACATTGTTCTGTGATTGACTGGCACCGCGGTGGAGATCATGGAAGCTGACTATCACTGGAGGGATTAGCGATAAATCCTTTTCATGACTCGCGACTACATAACATCCCCTCTCTCTTTAAATCTCTCTCCCACCTGCTTTTTTTTTTCTTTGTACCTCACTCTGTTTGTAGTTCTCCGTCTCTCCCTGAGAGCCAGAGGCATGCCAGGCAAATAGACTACCCTCTAATTGCCAATGTAATGATGCTGCAGTCCACTCATCTCACCTGCCTAATTAATACTGCAGCTGCCACCCTGCGCTCTCCTCCGTCATCCTCTCACACATCCCGTGGTGCAATGTAATCAAGTACATTTACTCAGGGACTGTACTTAAGTACACTTTAAGGGTACTGACACTTTAACTGAGTATTTATATGTCATGCTACTTTGTACTGATACTTTAAGATATCCAGCAGCAGAACATAAAGTAATTAAAGTAGCTCCACCTTCACCAGCACTGAGGAACAAATGAAGGCTTCATTAGTAATAATATACATGGTTCTGGCCATAACGCACAATAACTACTTTTACTTTTGGATGCCAATACTTCTTTTACTTGAGAAATATTTTAAATGCAGGACTTTTACTTGTAACAGAGTATTTTTACAATTGAGTACTTACTGTACTTAAGTAAAGGGTCAGAGTCTGCAGGAGACACCAAGCTGCACTTGCAGAACAGTGAGAAAACTAGTCCAGCCTCTAAGCTGAGAAATATATCTCCAAACTGTGTTTCGTGATTAAACCAATAAAAAATAAAATCTTCCAACTGCATGTAAAGGATGCAGTCCATCATAATGGAATAGTCCTGTATGTATACTGAAGAATACCGTTCCATACTTCCTACTTCAACTCCCACAAGATGTAAGATGAAAGCTTTACTCCCACTAACCTGCAAACTTAGATCAACATCGTTGTCCTCTATCTTTAGAAAGACAAGGACTCATGTGATGTATATACATATACACATTATATATAGTGTTATAACCTTATACAGCATTGTAGTACATCTCACATTTTAAGTTTTTGGTTGCACTAATTGACTCTAGAAGCTGAAATATTCCAATAATTTATTAAAATTCAACATTGTTGTCATAAAACAGACATCTGTCACTTGCATTGATCCTCGTTCTTCTCCTCTTTACCTCCGTCTCTCTCTCTCTCTCCCCAAAGTTTGTAAAACACAAAACAGAAGCTCTTTGTTAACTCTTCGGCGAGGTTGAATAAAACACACTTGGTGGGAGCCTCGCTCTCATTTCTTTCCTTTTCCCAGAAGTGATGAATCTGTAGGCAGGGTGTGTTTCTCAGGGTTTTTTTGGGTCACATCAGCCGCTGCATGTTGCCAGTCCTGTGGCACAACGGAAGTCTTGTGTAAACGGCTTCTTCTGTTATGTAGTAATTATTTCCTCTCGCCTCATCACAAAGCTTCTTTCCTCATTTTTCCCCGCCTCCTCTAAAGAATGCTGTTGACAGCTTTTTGGGAGGTTCACTTTTGCTTTCGTTGTTGCAGCTATTTTCTTCCTCTTACTGAGCTCTTTAGTGTCTCTTTTGTGAAGTATGTGTAGTTGTTTAAGATTTAAATTGATGAGGATGAAAATAATTGCAATAATTACTAAAGTTGAGGCTGATTGCTTCAATTCCACAAGGCCAACCTCACTCGAGACTTGAAATGACCTCCTGTTTTCTTCTCTTCATCGTCTTCTTCATCTTTTTCCAATCAAGACTAGTTGACATCCGTCACCATATTAGCGTAATAGGAATTCTGTCTGTATCACATTCGTTTCTTGACATGAGAGCTTTTGTGTAAAGCATGGATTTCAATTATTCTCTTCAAAGACATTAATATGACAGACTGAAGTGCTGTGAAATATCTTCCAATTGCTTCTTAAGATTTGTCCAAAGCACTATTACGAGCTTGTAGTGTCCTGTGTAAATGTATTATCAGCTGTGAAAAATGTGATGAAGTCACAAGACATGCACAATGACTTCTCAAAACATACACAATGTCTTCACAAGACATGCACAATGTTTTCACAAGACATGCACAATGTCTTCACAAGACATGCACAATGTCTTCACAAGACATGCACAATGTCTTCACAAGACATGCACAATGTCTTCACAAGACATGCACAATGCACAATGTCTTCACAAGACATGCACAATGTCTTCACAAGACATGCACAATGTCTTCACAAGACATGCACAATGTCTTCACAAGACATGCACAATGTCTTCACAAGACATGCACAACGTTTTCACAAGACATGCACAATGCACAATTTATTCTCAAGACATGCACAATGTCTTCACAAGACATGCACAACGTTTTCACAAGACATGCACAATGCACAATTTATTCTCAAGACATGCACAATGTTTTCACAAGACATGCACAACGTTTTCACAAGACATGCACAATGCACAATGTCTTCTCAAGACATGCACAATGTTTTCTCAAGACATGCACAATGTTTTCACAAGACATGCACAATGTCTTCTCAAGACATGCACAATGCACAATGTCTTCACAAGACATGCACAATGTTTTCTCAAGACATGCACAATGTCTTCACAAGACATGCACAATGTTTTCTCAAGACATGCACAATGTCTTCACAAGACATGCACAATGTTTTCACAAGACATGCACAATGTTTTCACAAGACATGCACAATGTTTTCACAAGACATGCACAATGTCTTCACAAGACATGCACAATGCACAATGTCTTCACAAGACATGCACAATGTCTTCACAAGACATGCACAATGTCTTCACAAGACATGCACAATGTCTTCACAAGACATGCACAATGTCTTCACAAGACATGCACAATGCACAATGTCTTCACAAGACATGCACAATGTCTTCACAAGACATGCACAATGTCTTCACAAGACATGCACAATGCACAATGTCTTCACAAGACATGCACAATGTCTTCACAAGACATGCACAATATATTCTCAAGACATGCACAATGGCTTTGCAGTTATGCAACACGACACCTTTGTCCCAATGTTCTGTTATGTAAGAATCCTTAAGATTCTCGGACAGCGTTGTTGTTTAAAATCAACACCGAACACACACATGTGACAGAAATCTGCTTTATCAGTACATGATGTGACAGTAAGCAATTCAACTTCTGGAAGATGAAAGATGGTATTGTTTGAAGAATAGATGATCCCTTCAGTGTATCCAGCTTGAACCATATAGTCATTAAATGTGTTTCTATTTTCATTTATTCATTTATTGCGATGTCTTTCTCATGCAGCAGCAGTGTTAGTGTGTCACGTCAGAGACTGGGTCATGTTTTAAACTTTGTTGAAAATGTAGAATTACTCAAAAATGTAATTTCCGTAGCTCATATCGTTCAGTTGTCTGCGGCACAATAGAGCCACCAGGCTTCATTTCAGATAGCACCCGAACTCAGCCGCTCTTTTTGTTAAATACCTTTGATTCTCCTCTTCCTGCCGAGTATATACTCGACACTCTTATCAGACGTGTCTGCGTCCATGAAGGCAATCCTGCTTTGTGGGAGAGTTCGTTTGGAGGGCAGCGACAGAGAACACCAAAGGTTATTACTTTAGGTGTGAACAAATGCAAATCACAACCCCCTCTCTCCTGTTGTGCCTGCCAAGTTCCCTTCGGTGATCATCTGTTATCTAATATCCATAATGTTCTTCTCCTTGGTGTTATCCATAACTTCTTTTAAAATGACACATTTCCATTTCACACTAACATTGTTTTTTCTCTATATTTTTAAAATGACAATGTATTAAACGACAAAGGTTTTACTTTTAAAGAGATACTTTGCATTGTGTGGAGCATGACTAAAGCCAACGGTTCAAATGAAAACCTGTCAAGAGAGGAATCTCAGAGACTGGATGGATTTCTGCAGAGATAATTGTTTTTACCATGAGGGGAAGTGTGTATACCACATCCATAATCATCACTGGAATAATGCTGATCATATAATCCTCTCTGTGGCCTCGGGTTGTGTTTTGATTCAATCAAAGATGTTCCATATAACCCGGAGGTAATGAGGCTTCATATGGGGCATATCATACAGATACAACACAAAACCCTTCTCAGATATGTATACGATTGATTATATGCATCACAACAATCTGCCCTCAGGCTACGTTACATAATACAAAAGATAAAGAAATAACACAAACCATCAACAGAGCTATTTTAGAAGAAAATGACAGTTCCTTCACAGTTTTACTGGATCTATCAACATGTTTAAAAGTTCATTTCAGAATAATTTCCTAATCTAACTCCTGACGCGATAAAACCTCACAGCTTCCTGCTCCGTCTTACTTCTCTCTCTCTCTAAACAATAATTGGCTTGCAGCGTTTGTAATGCTGTCTGTGGAAGCAGATCCTTCCTAGTTATGAAGTTTTGAAATCAGCTGGTCGTGTACTCGAGTGCAACATGGATCCTGTGGATGTCTTATTATTTGCAAACAGAAGAGAGATACTTCTGCAGAGTCTGCATCAGGAATGTGTTGAGTGAAACATGTAATAACTAAACATAAATATACATAACAGTGAAAATAAAGACTGAACAAAAAGAAAATCCTTGTACATCCATCCATCGTCTACCGCTTATCCGGGGTCGGGTCGCGGGGGAAGCAGTTCCAGTAGTGGACACCAATCTTCCCTTCTCCGGGCCACATCCTCCAGCTCCGACTGGGGGATTCCGAGGCGTTCCCAGTGAGGAGATATAATCTCTCCACCGAGTCCTGGGTCTTCCTCGGGGTCTCCTCCCAGCTGGACGTGCCTGGAACACCTCCCTAGGGAGGCGCCCAGGTGGCTCCTTACTAGATGAACCACCTCAACTGGATCCTTTCAACGTAAAGGAGCAGCGGCTCTACTCCGAGTCTCTCCTGATGGCTGAGCTTCTCACCCTATCTCTAAGGGAGACGCCACCCGTCTGAGAAAACACATCTCGGCCGCTTGTACCCGTGATCTTGTTCTTTCAGTCATGACCCAGCCTTCATGACCATAGGTGAGGGGAGGAACGAAGATCGACCGGAAGACCGAAAAGAGGAAAGAGAGCTGAGCCAGAAGGCAAAGCTCTCTTTTCGTCACAACGGTGTGGTAAAGTGACTGTAGTACCGCGCCCCCCCCCGCTGCTCTGATTCTCCGCCAATCTCTCGCTCCTTATGCATTATTTTATTATTAATTGATAGAAACAATAGAAATGTTAAAACATGAGAACATTTGAGTTTAGACGTAGAAATAACGGGAATTGTTTCCAAAGAAGCTACAAATGGAAGTTATGAAGAAAAAGCAAAACTAGGCAACATGAGAGTCTCAGTATAGTTCTACATGTTCAAACACATACGCTTCAGATGTATTTCTAATCTCATATCGACTGTCTTCGCCGCTGCCTTCAGTAATATCGCTGATGTTTCCTGTGAGCATTGGCAAATTGTTCCAGCAGTGAAATTATATTTTGTATGCATAAGAATTTAAATCCCAGCATCAACATTTGGGAGATGAAGTGGCTGCCAGTTCTCAGAAGGTTTATAACTTAAAATTCCTTTGTGAAGTATTATCCTTGCCAAATGCCTTCTTAGCTGTGCCCTCTAACGGGATCAGCAGCATGCAAGTGACACTTTCCCAGTGAGAAAATGCATCCGAAGGGACACAACATAATCCGAAACAGAAGCGGGGTGAGTTTAATTATCTGATTACCCTGACGGACTTTCCTGCTGCTTAATTTTATCCAAAAGGTCAAAGCTTTCATAAGACTTTTTGTTTTCCAACATAAACTGCACGCTCTCCTGCATTAATCCTCCTCTGGCATTTGGACGCCTTGCTGTGTTTTCTGAAATTGTGACTTGATAAAGCTGCCACCTCTGCGCTTCTTTATTTAGACCAGGCCACTCGTCCAATTGTGTCTCCTGCCAAAGGCCACGACGGCACATCAAGCAGAACGAGCAAAACAGAACCCTCGTCCAAACCAATGCTTAATTATCTTTACACATTAAATGGCCAAAGAATATATGGACGGACAAGACTCTAATGTCCAATGGACATGTAATTCCAAAAACCACAGGCATTAAGCTGCTGCACCCTCAGCACATCTGGGGAGGCTTCCCACCACAGTTTGGAACCTGGCTGCAGGACATGTTCCCTTTCAGCCGCAGAAGCATTAGTGAGGTCGCTCACTGATGTTTGGCAATAACACCTGGCTAAACAGTGTTCCAATTCATCCCCAAGGTGTTGGACGGGCTCGAGGTCAGGGCTCTGTGCAGGCAAGATCTCCCCCCACCCCCCCGCCAAACTGAGACAAGCAAATCGTTATGGAACTGGCTCTGTGTCCAGGGGCAAGTGTAAGTGTGAATATATCTACAGTGTGTTTGTCTTAAACTGTCCAGAAGAAGGAGCCATAGTGAGATTGTAGTTTTTACGAACAACTTTGGAAATACATTTTTTTAAAAGCGTCCCCATTATCCTCCATGTGGTGGCAAGGGGATAAAAAACAAGTCGCTTGTCACCGGGAACAGCTGATTTAATTGATCTAAGTACCTCGGTGCCCCCTTTAACATTCAGATGCAATGAAGAAATATTGCCTGAATCCCTCTGTTGATTGAAAGAACAAACACTGTAATTACAGTGAGTTAGAGGGGGGGAATTATTAAGCACAGAGATAAGTGGTCTAAGTGATAAAATGTTAATATTCATACGAGAGAAAGTCAAAGATGTGGAGAGTGAAGTAGAGATAAGGGTTTGAATTGAAGTGTTATCTGGTTATTAATGATTTAACCAGTCCGTATCAAGATCGCTGTAAGACAGAGGAGTGTAGAGTGTGACATTATCGTCTTCTACAGTAAGAGAAGGTGATTTATACTGAACGGGAGAGAAGAGCTTCAGTCACCAGCCAGAGAATCTAGAAATCTTCTCTTGTGTTTGCTGTTGTCTCTCCTTCTCTTGCTTGGTCACTGCTATGATCACGCTCAGAACATCTGAAGTACTCGCCCTCTGCAGTTGGATCTTCATGAATAACAGCAGCAGCCATCTTGGATTCTCAGTGGTCATAATAAATTCCATTGGTGACCTAGTTTAAGTTTTATTTGTCATTCGCAGTAAAGTGCTGTTGCGTGCAAACAGAAGCTATAAGTTATATATTAGATATTGACTTTTTGTGGCCTTCTTTCCAGCGTAGTTTTTACTTTTTGAACATCCCTCGTGTTGCCTTCATTCCCAGCAGCATTGGAGACCTGCAGAAGAAAACTCGAGCAGCCCGTGCTGACCAATCACAGTTCTTCCCAGTCTCCACGTAGCTCCGATGTACAGTGACATTTTTGATTAGGGTCACGTCAGCTACAGCAGCTACGTACATAGACTCCATAGATAATGCTGTAACCCCTTAACACACAACCTTAAATCCGGCTTAACTTTTGTAAATCCGAGCTGACTTCATCTTTTGTCCTCTGTGAAGGAGAGAGCCAGAAACCTTTCAGAGGCTTTGTGATGTTCGATACTCAAAACATATGTTTTGGATTAAGTATCCCTTTACGGTTAAGGAAAGATCGTCTTTGTTGTTTAAAGATATAAACACTGACTGTTGAAAGGAGGAAGAAACTCCAAGTGATTTGCTGTTGAAGCCAAATTCTTCGTATGTGCATCCATCCAACCCGGCCGCGTATGTAATTATTTTGTTTTGACTTCACAACACTTACCGCTTTGCTACTGAACATCAGCAGGCGATGATCGAACAACAACGCTGTGATTTCTCTGGACAGTTATTATTCATATAACTACAAAAGGTTTGCAAGAGAGCCGAACAAACAGACAAGTTCTTTATCTCGTGTGTCTCTACTGTCTGTTGTTACCCACTGCTTGAGAGATGCTGGAGGAACTAATGTAACACTTGCCAATTATAAATATATATATATATATATATATATATATATATATATATATATATATAATATATATATAATATATATATATATATATATATATATATATATAATATATATATATATATATATATATATAATATATATATATAGATAGATATAATATATAATATATATATAATATATAATATATATATATATAACTATATTATATATATATATATATATATATATATATATATATATAACACATATATATATATAGATATAGGTAGATTCTGAGGATAGTAAAACCTGGCGAGTGAAATACTGCCAATGTCAATACAGGTTCCCGGGCACACACCTGCATGAGTGTGAACATGAATTAGGAATGAGCAAACAGTCACTTACAGACACATGAGGGAAAGTGGAGTGTTTTTTGGTTTAATTTTGGGTTCAGGGCCAAGGCGAGTTGTGAATTATTGAGTTACTTCCTGCCTCTGTTGTAAGAGTTGAGAAATGGTTGAGGTTTCACAGAACTCATGGTTGGATGGAGGAAAGGGCACATTCAAACAGCACGGCATGTATGCATTCAGTGGGAGGCATGTTTTATTTAAAAACATGAGAAGCTCAGCAGTTAGTCGGGCTGGAAAACTGGAAACATCCACAGAGAAAAGAGCGGGAAACGTGAGAGACGACTAATGGAGATACGTTGATGGCAGGGAATTTAAATGGCTGAATTTCTCACCGACTTTGATTTACAAAATTGTGAAAATACTCATCATCGTTTTTTGGGGATTGGTTTCTTATACTTCACACCAGACTGGATTTAAGTTGTGATTTCAACTTTAAGATTGAGGTTGGTCTAAGTTTCCCCTCGACACCCAGAGAACTTCACAGTGCACATCCAGTTTGACCAACTTTTAAATTGCTGCAAAAGGAACATCTTCTTCTTTCCTTGGAGATGTCAGGCTTACTTAACAAGCTACTTTAGTTATTATAATTTACAGGCCATTTGCTGAAATTAAACTGGAGTTGGATTGGATCATAATTAGACCACAGCACAAGAGCTCAGCTGCAAACACGTTCCTCCTGTTTGTTGGGTATAAATTCGCTTTCCAAAGTTTCCAGTCCTTGTTTCCTGAGCGTCCATGGACGCCATGTCTTGTCATTTCTCTGCTGTCATACATGTTTCATGTCTTTGTCATTTGTCCAGCAGATGACATTAATTACTTTAGGTACATCTTCAGTGTAATCCAAGTTGCCTTAGTTTAAAACCTAAACTCTACAAACCCTTCAGACAGATCATATAAGCTCCTGGTGCTGAAATTGCATTTTCAAACGATATAAACTCAACATAATTCTCATTTTCTTGTAACTTATGCTCATAAATAGGTAATTGCAGCAGCCCTATAGTTACACTTCTGCATGTCACCCATCTGAATGTGGGCAGAGTGGTACTGGAATGAATGAGATCACGATTCTCACTCATTCCCAAACATGAGTATGCATATTCACGAGTACTTCTATACATATAAAGACATATGCACATACATATTTATAAACACAGCAACACATATACCCAGCGAAGATAGATCTGCATTTAAAAGTTCTGTTCCATGAAGAGAAGGAGGATTTAATGGAAACAAATACGAGTAACGTCATTAAAATAGAAACAAAATGGTCTCAGGCCTCCTTTGAAATCTACGCTGTCGATTGTATTTGGTTGTCTGAAGGTCTTTTTAACCTCTGAGCAGGTTGCTATTAAAACTGAGCCGACCTATTGGGTTACATTAGGATTACTACATGAAACACTATGACTTCATTAAGTATCTACCGTATCAAAACGTTTTTAAAGAATATCTGTTTCTCCTCTTCCTGTCTGCTCATATTTTTGTTTTTCATTCTTGCATCCAGAAGGTGTTGAAGAATTGTCAGAGCTCGTAGCAGTGATAGTGCCAGATTAAATCAAGGAACCTTTGCGTTAAATTAACTTTCTCTCGTTGGTTAATTGAGTCGCTCAGCGTCTCGCTGTGAATGTTTATTCTCAGCGCTATAAAACTCCCGTGAACATTTCCCTGGAGTGGAGCCATGTCTGCCTCTCTCTTCTGCTAACTGTAAGAAACTTCTTTAAAAAAATAGATAACATAAGAATTTGAATTTCCACACGTGGAGTGAGTGGCATCATATTTAAAAAATGGCTTCATGCTTAATACAATCAGTCACTCTTCAAGGCAAGCTTAGAAGAGTGACTGATTAGCAAGATAAGTAAGAACAAGCCTTATGCAAAAAGTTTTTAATGAAGATCGGGACGCATGAACCGTTTTCATTTCAAAGTTAAGTGGCTGTCGGGGAGATTTGTACCTTGTGAGATCCTTGTTGCAGGGCGAAGCTACGAACACAGAACACTTCTCCTCGGCTGCTTCCTGTTATTTGTTGCCCATTTTACTGGATGTGTATCGGCCATTCTGCTCGAAAAGGAATTTCATGCCGAGAAAATTGCCCACGATGTGAAGATCATTGAACCGACCTGTCACAGTCTGACCAATGCACTGTGGCATATTTTCTTTTAATAGACCATTGAGCCTCACGCTGCGGCGCTGCACTGTATTAAATTGGTCTAAATGGCCGCACTGCCAACGAGAGAGGAGCCAGTCGTTTGGATCTCTGATATTTCTTCTGATGTTTGACACTGAAAATTGCCTCGTTATTTTATTTGTATCACATCTTTAGTATCTGAGCGGGGATCAGTGGACATAATGAATGTGTTCTTTCTTGAACCAACAGGAAGATCAGTCCAACAATTCAGTGACAGAGAAGAACGTTTCACAAATCTATCTTCATTTGCCAGTTTTCCGTCTCTCTGGATTGGACAAATCTGTAAACAACAGGGTGTGCAGCACATCTGTCAGGACATTAAACATGAGGAACAGTGTCCATTGATCCTTTCTTCTAATTCTGTCCTTCTTAGGCATCAAGATCAAGCGATCCTACACGTATTGCGTATTACAGATTTAGTGAGGAGATTAAAGTCGGAGCTTTAACCAGGCATTTGACACAACTTTCAAACTGTGCTTTTAAAAAGGTACAGTTTGCAGCATGTGTAATGTGCAGCCTCAAAACACTTCAAATCCTGCATTTGCAGAATCAATCCCTGAGGCGCCATTGAGCAAAGCAGTTTGAACCCCAGCTGGAGCTTCTGTAGTATGTTGAGCAGCTTCAAAGTGAAAGAGAGCAAGGCTAAAGAAAAGCAAACATTTAGGAAACAAATAGCTTGTTTTTGCACATCCAACTTCTGAACTGTTATAATTTGAGGTGATGCAGGATGTGTGTGTGTCTGTGTGTGTGTCTGTCTGTGTGTGTGTGTCTGTGTCTGTGTGTGTGTCTGTGTTCACACTTCTCGTTCTCCAGGCGGTATGTTTATATTTACCCCCTGCTCTGTGCTCCTTTGTACATTTGTGAGAGATTCACACGCACACATGCATACACATGCAAACGCTTCCAGTTTCCTTTTAATTAATGACCATGCTGCTAATTAAAAGGCATGTAACTCTTCAGAAGCTCACGTCTCTCATCCATTCTTAGATTCACTCCTTCGAGCTTTATGAAGCAACACTCTGATGTGTTTTGATCTCAGCTGGAAGCAGCACAGGCACAAAAAAAAAGAGAGTTTGTCGGATGCAATAACTTCATATACTGTGCTAGACAGTAAAAAGTAGAAAAGTACAGCAGTTTGTGTAGCGCTCATGGCCACACAACAGTGTATATTGTGCTCTCTGTGGCCTCTAAGTGTTGCTCATTCTCACTTCCAGTCCTCACTAATGAGCACGACACACAGACAGTGTCGCCATGTTAAGCCTCTATTCTTTTAATTGTCTTCTTCCCCTTCACTTGATGTGACAAAGGTTGCTTCCTGTCAAAGTGTTAGTCAGTTTAGGCCACAATGGCATGGAGAGATGTTAACCACAGATTTAGCAGAGAGAAGTCCGTCTGTGTTGTAAGTGACCCGGTGACATGTTCCACTAGGAAGCGAACGGCACCAAAGAGAAACATTCAAACCACTTTCACTGGAGTTCTGAATTCAAATCACGTCTTCAAAACACAACGTCTGTGTGTGTGTTTGTGACATCGTCCTGCTCCCACACGAAACATATTAACATCATATGTTGCAACACTAACAGCTGAGAGCAACAAAGCTGCAGGACAGGCAGCGACATGGACGCCTTGACAAGAGATACGATGGTTGAGGCCTCTTTAAAGGGATACGGCGCCAATTATCAACCGGGTGTGTGTCATCGCAGTGTGTGCACGCCCCCCCCCCCCCCCCCCCATGTCTGGAGTGGATAAACATCTCCACTCACTGGTGAAAATCCCTTTGCTGGCTGAACTCAGGTGGAGGAGGAGCGTCACTTGGGGGCAGTTCGTTTGTACAGTGCGATGACACAAAGCTGCTTTAACAGCGATGTTGGCATCATTACCGCCTCTCATCAAAGTGATGCGGTGACTGTAACAAGCCCCCGTACATATTATTAGAAACAAAACATGCAGTTGTTTGCTAAACCACGTGACCGTTTCCCTAGATGATACGCAATATCATCAGTTGGTTTAAAGATTTAATTTGCATTCACGCAGTGATGGACTAATGTCAGTTTACCACTGCATGCTAATTCATATTCACCTGTCGTGCTAGTCGAGCTTCAGAAGGGTTATAAATATACTATAGACCTTTTCACAGCAGACATTTAACTTGTCATAGAGCGCAGGTGTTACTAATAACATTAACGAGGCCTCTGTTCCTTTCAAGTGTGTTCATATTCCGCAGTGACAGAAGGCTGAGCCAGCATACACAATGGATCTTTTTCACAGCAGACATTTTGACTTCTCATAGCAGGAAAAAGCACAAGTGAAACTAATTTCATTAGCGATGGCTCAGTTCCATCAAACATGCTCAATACCAGTAGCCTGGAAACAGCCTACATACATGGAAGGCAGGTGATTTCAATGTTATCATTTACGCCTTTGCTTTTTCTGCACAAGCCAAAACATCTGCTGCTCAGAAAAAGGTCTATTCTAAAACCTAGGCTGGGAATGAAAAGTCTTTTTATCTTAAGAAGGTTCGTACCTGAGTGAAATGAGCCGGTAGGATCTAAGTGGCCGCCATGACTGCTCGTATTCTCTAAATGCTATGGGAAGGTGATTCGATGTTTCCTTCTTTAGTATACGGTACCATCTGTACCAAAGGAAAGGACATAATGCCGTACCACAGTTCCTCCAATAACATTGACCATCTACATTACGTCACGTAGCCAAGTGCAGTCGGATTCTCTGATTTCTCCTTCACCTCGTCACGTTTTCCATCGAGGTCAAGAAAAGCGGTTTGGAAAATACCTTTTGTTGACTATTCGACTGCAAACCAAAGCAGCTAAATGTAATTAAGTGAGCCTTCAACTCATGTGAACCTTTTGCTACAGTGACACGTCACAAAAGTTATTGCATACTAATTGTATACTGTATTGTTAGTGTACAACAAATCCATTTACTTTACCCTGTTGGGAACACAGGGAATTTGAAACGTCTGCCAATTAAACTTCACAAACAGATCAAATGTTTTCCCAAAGATCTGATCATTATTGTTTGTTTTCCAATATCTTTCTGGATCTGACTCACCGACCCAATTGTATCCTTTATCTCCTTTGTGCGTTGCAATGTGGGGAAATATTGCACAATGTACTTCAGCAAACTCAAAAATTAAGCATTTTAATTCCAGTGTGAACACACTGCCCCCATAACCTGATTACAACGAGTGCGTAATATTTGACTGGGGACACAGAAACACTCATTTTGAAGCAAATGAAATGTTATACGCTTTAAACTTACCCATTAAATATAAGAGAGATTCAATTAAATGTCACAACACTTTCGGTTGGCTCCCTCCCTCACGGGGAAGATGTTCTTTGAGCAAACCGCTGGCATGTACAGTCAAGTGCATCTCTCCCCGCCCACTGCAGCTCATTTAATAATTAAAAATCACTCACCGTAGATGAAAGACAAGAAGAGGGTAGACGCTGCACGGAGCATCGTCTTTGATGTCACAGCCTTCTTTGTGAGCTTGATCTTCACGCACAGCTCTGGTGTTTTGTCTGGATTGGCGTAGATGTTCTCAGTGGGGGACTTCCGGAGGCCGGGAAGGCCGGGATATGTTGGCTCTGCTGTCAGCCCGTCAGAGAAGATACAGATTCATTTCAGGAGTGTCAATGAAATAACAATAAAAGCACTTTAACCGAGCCACAGGCGTGAACAGGGGAGGGATACGGTGACTCCAATTGAGTGTGGAGACAGAAAAGTTGAGAAAATTACTGAATGACAAATTAGTTCTGTTGCTAAAGTTTCTGAATATTTAATTTTTATGTATGAGACTCGTACATTTAACCCAAGAGGGTCGGAGAGAAGCAGAACAGCAAGTAAGATACAAACAGCCAGAGGCAACGATTGATATCCAAACCAACTGAGGCAGCCAATTAGGCTTTACACTGCACACTGCCATTTCAGTGTCCATGCTATCTGTGAAACACTCCTATATGTTGATGAAGGTGTAGCTATTGAGCTGGAATTAATTAGAAACACGCCCCCGCGATGCAAAGCCTTTTCCTGGGACATTTTCTGAAGAGCAGCTCAGGCACATTTGAGAATTCATTAGCTGCTTAATGATCATTGCCCGACTGGCGCTCTCATCAATGTGCCAATCAAATTGTGGCACATTGATGAGAGTGCCAGTTGGGTTAGGGTTAGGGTTAGGGTTAGGGTTGAGATTCTTTGAAAGTTTTAGGACTATTCAGAAATCGTGGGATGTGTTGTCATCTAACTCTTCATCACATGTTCTTCCTCTCGGTGGGTTGTAGGGTTTAACATTTGTTCGGCAGCTTCATCCGTCCACAGTTTTTACCCTTTTTCAGGAGAAAGTTTTACATTTTGATTCATGTTTGGAGTGTTTCCTCCGAGCAAGCAGGAAGGTGAAACTCATTCAATAACATAGAGGGAAAGGTTATAGGGTCTCACTTAATGGGGATTGGATGCTCCTCTTCTGCTGCAGCCTCAATTTATGATTTCTGCTGAAAAGACACAGGTCTTCTTGAAGAAAATTCTTTCCTTTTGCAGGTTTCAACCCTTAAAAATCGCCTCTCTATTCATTTCCTCCTGTCAGTTCGCCTTGCTTTGCACTTTCTTGCAATTCGGCTGACTTCCACAAGGACTGAGCCGTCCCTGCATTAGCTTCAAAACATGAAGAGGAGCTTTTTGTGCAGCTCTTGCATTTAAATCAGTTGTGGAAACTGGAAAATGTACTCTACCGGATTCATTAACTTTTGCTTTATTCCTCTTTTTATCTCCACCAGGTGTCAAGAAGGCTACCAGGGGATCCGCTGCGACCATTTCCTGCCCAAGACGGACTCCATCCTGTCAGACCCAAGTGAGTGTCCACATATTTTACTTCTATGTACTCGACATCTTTCATGAGACCAAAACATCGAATCTGAACGTGTAAAAGCAAACATAAGGAAAGTGGTTAATGTTTCAACTGGAGTGTTGATCCACATGATCTAGTATCCATGAAAACATCTTTCTATTGGTTTCTTCTCTCACCACGAGTCATAATGTGCAAAGCTTAATGTCCTATGTGCATCTACGTGCACAATATGTAGATCTCACCACGAGATGAATGCACTTACACTAATTGCGTTCACCTGGCATCCCAGGTGAGTCAGTCTGTGATTAGAAGCAGGCTGTGGGTCTTAACTTGAACAACAATACTATTACATGCACTGCAGTAAAGCAGGAACACTGCAAAGTAGAAACAAAGTGTGACGACTTCTGATTTTCTTCATTTTACACAGATGTAATACAATGCAAGAAAGCGTAATGTACTGCAGAATATCACAGCATCCATGAGCCTTCAATAATTTATGGGTGTGAAGCATTTCAACCTTAGTTGTTCTGTCTTCTTTTATATTCAGCTCTTTCATATAATTTATCCTCATATTACCTTTTCATTTTATCTTCTTCTCCCTCCATTCTCAAACTCGCTCTCCTGCTCAGGCTAATGTCACATCTCCCGTTTCTTATCTCCCAAAGACATGGTCCTCTCAATGTCATAACATCTGAGGGAAGCACACACACTGCCCCCAACTTCTGTCCTTACAGCGTGCTATCGATGCCATATTAATCCCCCGTTCCTCTCGGCTCATTCCAAAAAATATGCAATGTTGTCACTGCGGCGCTAACGTTGTGGTACAGAAGCTTATCGGTGACCTTTCCACCACAAAGGCACATGCTGTAATAGCACCATTTACCCTAAAGAGGACAGTTCTGTTCCTTTAGGGGTTTTAACCTCATAATGTCCAATGTAAAACCTTTGTGGTGATATTATGAAATAAGATTTCTCATTATGAATACGTCCTAATTGATTGTGAGGAGAATATGCCATTAAAGAGACATGTAGATGAAATGCAACAGCATGGTTTTCACTTGCTCTTTTGTTAATATAATTTACTTTCCAGATCATTAAGATCATCCTCATTAAGTCTCCATAATGGCGTTTTTAATTCTGAGCAAGTATTAGGGTAATTGTCCTTGTTAGAACAACTTCGGTGTTCACTGAAGTGACGCCCTTCGCTTTGTTTGTTCACCAAACGTACTGACCTGAACACATCGGTGGCTCACAACTGAAACCGTTTGTCAAATGTGAAACAGAAACACGTGTTTAATGTTGGTCAGACATGTGACCTTCTGTCCTAAAGGGTCGACTGACCTGGAGAGTTTCTCCTTCAAACGTAACGATGTTCCAAAGACACGTTCAGCTCCTGATCCCGAGTCGTTTAAGATTCTGCAGCTGCCAATAAATACTTATTTTTGTTTTATGTGATGTTTACTTATCCAGACAGCAGAGTAAATTTGCTTTAAGAACATGTAATCTGCATGAAATTCCCTTATGATGGTTTCCTTTTGTATGACACAGTGAGGGTAACACTTTCTTTTATGGATGACATGTGAATTCAAAAGAAGCCCTGTGTGTAGGACTGCATCCTTGAGTGCCAGTTAATCCTGTAACACAGGAAGTCTTCAGTCAGTGAACATTAGGACAGCTGATGATGTACAAATGTGTTTTTATAAGCAACGTTTCGAATGACGAAGGAATCACAAATTAATATTTACTTGAGAAAGTAATCTGTAAATCAACAAGACTAAACTAACTAACTTATAAACTAATTTTTTTCTAGTAAACTTCCAATTAATTAAAGGTGTAAATTACACTTTCAGATGAATCCTGGTGGAACTTTCTGTTTCTGAGGAATGAGGGGAAACATATTCACTTTTTGGCATCTGAGCTGAACCCGACACACGTCCTCTCCTCCTTTCTGTTTGTATCAGCTTGAGCTGCACACCACTTCCCTTCATTCATTTCTGATCTCTTTCATCTATTCTTTGCAACTTTCTCTACCTCTCCACCAAATCTCTATCCTCAATTCATTTTCTGATATTAAGAAGTGATCGGCCTACTTTCAGGTCATTCTTCTCCCCGGCTTCCATCCTTCTCTTAACTGCCTTCCGTCCCTGTCTTCTGTGCTCTGCTACAACACACGACGTTGTATAGCCTCTGGATTTCTTTTTTTAGTAATACTACCTTTTTCTTTCTTCCTTTTTTCCCCTTTTTATTCAACTTCTTCAAAAAGTTGGTAAGTGCAAAGTTGGAAAAGAGGAGAGGCAGCTTGTTGCCTCGCTCTTCTTTCAGATAATGTTGTCACAGCATCGCTCTCCTTGACTCCTTTGCTCGCAGCTCATCAAAACCTAATTTCCAGGGTTACCTTTGTGTCTCGTGCTCCAGCTCGCCTCAGTGTTGACATCGTTGTTCCTTCTTCCAAATTTCCCTCCAGACAGCCCCCTCTCGCCCCCATCTGTCTTTTGCTAACCTCCTCCGTGCCGTCCTTCCCTCCACATGCATCTTGTCCAAGTGTCAGACCTCATCCCTTCTCCCTAGACTGCGGTTCTCTGTCCAACTCATATCCTAAGACAAAGTGGCACGGGCCTCAGATGGACCCAAGCTTGAATTATGCCAGCTAAAAAGGTTCACCAGCAGGGCAAACAAACGCTGCCAAGGACCTCTGGCACTCTGCGGCTTGACAAAAGGGAAAGAAGGGCACGAGTGAGGAGGAGAGAGGCTGGTTGAAAGTGGACATATCTTCTGAGTCGGGCTATCAAACTGTCTCCGGGTCCCAGAGGACTAGCGATAGTCATAGCTCCAATGATAAACAGAGCGAGAGTGAGATACAAGGCAGAGAGAGAATGATGCGTCTTCTGGATAAAACAAGGAGAACTCTTCCCTACCCTATAATTTATACTGTCTGAACAGGGTTTGAAAAAATCTGGCTTTAAAAGCTGCATAACAATATTGAATAAAAGGCAAGAATCAATAATATCATGCAAGGCACGAGTAAATGCCAGACAGGGTGTACATATAAAGCGTTTAACAGACAATATCAAGGGGAAGGAAGGGAAATAGGGCAGCAGCTCATGAATTAATGGATTCATCATTTAGACACTAGTTTGGTACAAAGAATAGTTGAGTCAGCAAAAGCTCCAGATTTATTGTATTGTCCGAAATCCAAAGATTTTCAGTTTACGATGCAATAAAACAGAGAAATGCACCAAATTCTTTTCATCTTTTCCTGACAAGTTAAACAATTTAGACTTTGTAAAGCAGTCGTCCGCAAGGCGGACCACTTAGACACTCTTGCTGTGCAGCCAAACATTGTCCAAACACACAGAACTTAAATTTAAATTCTAGTGGAGTTTCTAAAGATACCAAACATGTCAGGGAAATGTGTTTGAAATGATGCACAAAACATCAAAATAAATCCATTTGATGGAATGTTGCATCCATAAATAACAAGAAGACTTAGGTTTGAATATTTCATTCAGTGCAAACAGCATGTGGCTTCAATATAGTTGGAAGCAGTGGATACTGTCAGTGTGGAATAACATGATTTTAACAACTTTAAAAGTTACATAAGATGGAAAGATAAAGGAAATCTAACCCCTGTTGGGAACAAGTGCAGGACAGAAAGCAGCAGACGCAGGAAAACAGAGAGGTTGTACAAAACATCTTGCAATCTCCTACAATATTTTGTATTGATGCAATGTTTCCACCTACAAGGTCGTCGCCAGACAAACAACAAAGCCTGACGGTTAAACATCGGATCAATCAAAGTTACCGTGGGAGCTTACGAAACTCAGCGCATGGACGGCTTAATGATTTAACACTCGTGTGATGTATCGAGGAGCCAAACCTAAGATTTTAAAATCTATAAAATCTGACTTCCAAGCAGAACAGAGATTCTCAGGGGAAACATGTGACTCACTGATGTGCGTTTAGTTCTCAAAATGCTGACAAGGCATCAGACGGAGTTTGTTAGCGAACTCGCTTGATGGGATGTGTTTGAGATCAAAGATGTGTGTAGGTTTCCTCTGAACCCGTCAAAGAGCAACAAAGGCTTTGAGTTGTCACCCTTACATACAGTATGTCAGATATTTTCATCGCAGAAGAAACAGAGTTTAAGCTGCTTTTGTTGCCGACACATCTTTTGTTGTTCAGTCGTGGAGGTGTCTGATTGGCACGACCCATTCTGAGGAACTTCCAGAGGATAACGCAGCATTCAGGATCTAGACTCTTAAATGTATTCCCTTTGAATAATGTTCCCTCTCTCTTCTGCCTTACCTCAATACCTTTCTTTACTGCCGTCATCTAGATAGCCCTAACGCAATCATTGTCTCGCTCACAAATTGAAAAACATATTCAACCTCTCTAAACTGAAGGCCGGGAGTTTTACTACGCTGCAGGGCGGTTAGACTCAGCACACATCCACCTGCAGTACAGGACGTGCTTCATATCACACCCCATAGACGGAGAGAGATTTAGAGATTTAAATCTGAAGACAAATTTAATTCACACTATCTTTATGAGATCTGATTTCATGCTTGGCAGGTTTGTATGCACCACAGATGATAACATTGCAGTAATCATGCAAGTCCAATTTCCCCTTACAATACAACCCTATGTTTCCCGTTGTCTCGCATGTTTCCATCCATAAGATATACAGGAAGCATAAAATGTGCAATTGCTTTAAGCTGTATTCTTTTATCATGGGAAAACTGTTGAGGCAAGGGCAATGCAAGTCACCTTGGATGGTTACATTAATGCTACACTGAGTGATATGTGTTGTTTATCCACAGTAAATGTGATGTTTGCAAAGACCTCCATTTCTTCCTGAACCTCACAGTTATGCATACACCAGAATATTATTCAGTTAATGGAGAGGAGATGTGTGTATGAATGAACACGGAGTAAATGACCCTCAACTTCAGAATCAATAAAATATCAGAGGAAATCTATTCATCTGTCATCATCATTTAGCAAACTCTCAAGAAAAAAGACTCAAATACATCATGTGGGTGTTTAGGAACAAACTGCAAACTAGCAGCAAAATGAAAAGCCTTCAATATAAAAGAGCTTTAAATCTGTATTCTCTCCAGCAGCCAGCAGGGGGCGACTCCACCGCTCAGACTCTATAGAAGTCTATGAGAAAATTACCCGACTTCTACCCTGATTTCTTACCTTAGTAAACATTTTTCTAATGAGTTAATGATCTCAAACACTATTTTCAAGTCTTCTTCAACACAGCATGATGCTCATTTTGAAAATGATTGTCCCATTTAGAGTCAAACAGACGATAAAGCAGCAAATGTTTGAGGGTGGGGCTACCTTGTGATTGACAGGTATGAGTGCTCTCCATGTTTTTGTGTTAAAACTTCAACCCTTTCGAAGTGTGTTGGAAGTTAAATGCAACATTTTAGTCACCTAAAAATGGTTGTACTTCACCCTCTTATGTCACTTCTGATCGTCAAAAACTAAGATGGCGCCACTAACACATGTCATACACATCCAAAAAAAATAATTCAACACAGCGTGCTCAATCTCACAACAGGCTGCAGGGATGAGTCGCTCGCCTGTAGATTAAGAAATACTGCAGGTCACATTTAACCTTTTTTTAGAACATCCCAATGTTCTGAAGTCATGCTGGCACATTCCTTTAGGTGCATGTTTGTGTGTGAGTGTGCAATAGTGTGTTTTCTTTCTTTGCTCTACATACTCTGCATTTCTGCATGGTTGCGTCTCCAACTTGACATTCCCACACAGTATTGTGAGGTGAAAAACAGCGTCTCAGGAGACATCTTGTTACACTCACACCATCTGAAAGACGAGGAGGAAAAGAGCTGGCTTAACGCTCAGGAGTGCTTGACGTCTCTGGTATCAGCTATCCTTCTTATACTAACTTATTGTGGCAAGGCAAATCCAACCGACCAGGATCTGGATAAAGAACTGTTAAGTCTGCATGCTTGACATCCTTACGATACCAAATCCAGAGGGGGTCTCAGATGTGAAAGATGTGAGTGTCTTTCATGCCTAAAAATCAACAGGAGCAGATTGAAACCTTTGAATGGTGGATCAAGATTTTGTTTTTTTGCAATAAAATAATATTGCTTTTCTTTGTACGAAGCTCTGTGCTGCATACTCTGCTTTTAGTTTAATTGGCATGTGTCCAGGGTGAGGGAAATGGCATCATTCACTTCTAGACTACCCATTAAAAACAACAAAAGAAGACTCTCTTTGAAACCAGATGAAAAGAATCCATCTTACGCATTAATGGTATTCACCATCTCCTCGCTCACTAGACGTGTATTTGTTTGTGCATGCATTAAAGACGCTGTACTCGATTACAATTGCAAAATCCTGGAGCTGTTGTTAAACTAGTCAATCAGACGATAACTACACACAGATTGCAAGTGCAAAATTATATTGAAGTGCAGTGCACATTTCAAGTCACAAAAACCTTGTTGCTTGTTGATTACTCACATTGGTGTAATTCCCTTTAGTTCATGTCGCAACAATATGAGTTATAGGTCCTTTTCTTTCAAGACTGAAACCTGATGTATTAAATAATTAACGCAGGAGATTTGTAAAATGAATTGTTAATCTGTATGATAATTCTCTAACTTCACATTGGCACGGCACCAACAATGAACCGTTACATTATTTTACGACTCCATAATTGCGACATTATGAATACTTGTGAGAAAGAACTTTAGTTCACATTGTCGTGACTCAAACATAGAGGAAGAAACGGAGGTGCCATCACAGCTTCACCCTCAGTCCCATGTGAGACTGAGGCCCTGCTGGGAGCAGCACACTGCTCTTCACAAACACCACGGAGGAAGGTTGGAGGTGGAGGATCACGAGACGATAGGAAGCAGATGAAAGACAATATGGGGCAAACTGCGAATAGCTAGGATGAGAGAATCAGGAGCAGGGGAGATGCGACAAGGTAGCAGCCTGTGAGAAATGTCTCCCTCTGGTCTCTTAGGGTGGGGCTCCAAGCATTTTATTTGTTGGCTGCAACAGCAGATAAAAACACCAGCGACTTCGCAAAGGTCTGCAGTCACCAAACAATGCTCACAGAGCGTCAGTTTGTGGTTGTAAATCACAGCAATAAGTCAACATCTCGGAGGCGTGGGTGGCGTCACAACATTTCAAATTCTTTCTTCCCTAGACGAGTTTTATTCTTCATGTTTCGGTTGCACTCGTTCGCGAGTGAGAGTGAGGGAAGTGCACAGGTAAAATATCCCATAGCTGCAGGTGGTGGCAGTAGATTTTTAGGAAACCTTTGTTGTCTTCCCAAGTCCTCACGCTGCCTGACGGTGTTGCCTGCTGCATGACAAACTGACTTCTCTGCAGGCAGACGAGGTGACGTGGGACTGATGCCAACAGAGATTTTATATTCCCAGCATGTGTTTATTCATTTCTCTTGCATCGTGGCTCTCACTTGAAAGCTGCAGTTGGTGCTTGACTTCGGTTATATTTGCAGAAGCTATATCCTGACAGTAATGCATGACACAGATCATCTCTGCCTCCCCAAAGAGCTCCTGATGGCATTTCCAAGATAAAAACAGCCAATCAGAACCGAGGAGTCTCTAGCGCAGTGTCAATCACTGCTCATTAACTCCGATCAAACCATCAAACTAGGCAGCGCTGCTCAAATATGAATCAACATCCTGATACCGCATTCCCTCTTTCTGGGCTCAATTTCTTTTCTTTATTTTAGAATAAAACCGTTTTACACCACGTTCAAAACAGGCAAGTCAAAACCTTTTTTTTCAAAACATTTGCGGTGAGAAATAAGCAACGCAGTTACAGAATCTTGACTCGTATTTGCCTAGTTGGCCGTTTGACTTAGTGGAATCTTGCAAATGCAATTAGGAGCACAGGAGGAAGCTGTTTTTTTCACAGATGCACTATGGTCAGAAGAGTGACCGTTTCAGCGAATATAACAAAAAGTTACTTTTCAGTAAAGTTACCAAACGTAGCTTTAACCTATGCAGAAAGGTTGTGTTCTCTTCGTGCTGAACGACTACTTGAATCCTGTTTCTAGAACAGGTAAATGTTTGGCAGGCTAATGAAAGCTTCCTCTTCCAGAGTCATTAACACCGAGCCCTTCCAGGTGCACCGCAGGGTGTTGGCAGTTTGCGACTGATACCCCTCTCCTGTCAGCTTCTGCTGAAACACACATGTATAGGCCCAGGTTAATTATCTGCAGGTGTGTCTCATTGACCAGCTGGGCCACTCCTGGCTCGCTTGCATCTCCACCAATGCAACATTAGAGCGCACAGCTTGTTCAAGAATCACAGACGTATCACCGAACAGCATTATGGTGGCTGCTTTTCCTGTGAGCTGCAGCTGGTAAAAGTGAAGACTAGATTACACACTAATACATAGCATGCTGCTGGCTGCACATATGCGCCCACATGTGGATTCATGAGTGTTGGCTCATTGCTGTCATCTCCGTGACCATATCATTAAACACAATGCAATGAATTAAAGTAATTGAATAGAGAACGGGAAGAAAAATCACAGCCATGGAAATATTATGTGTGGAGTCTAAAGCTTGATCAGTTAATCAGGTGCATTGTGCTTCCCGTCTTGCATTCGCGGTGTCACTAATAGCTGATTCTCTCCTTCATCTCTCTCTCTGCTACGATGACACAATCCATTCTGCGATCTATTTTTAAATGGGCAAAAACACATGAAACTATATTCTGCTCTAAAATCATATCCCTCCCTCTGAGGATGAAGACAGTGGCAAATGCAAAATTGACTATTGCAATGGAGCTTAATGGACACTGATTGCTGAGCCCAATTTACCTTCCACCCACCCATTACTATGGATAGTGATAGCAAGCAATCAGAGGAGGGGGGGAAGAGGGAGGGAGAGAAAAGAACGGAAACTCATATTGATTGCAGCGATTCATCCTGCGCGCCCCCGTGTGACTCGGCTTTCTGAAAATATATACACAAGTGAATAGCAAATGTTCTGGATTGAATATGAAAAAACAATAACTTTGTCCTTTATTCCACAACAAGAATAACAAGCCATTGTTTTTCTCCTATTTATTGTCCTGTTTACCATCGAGCATCTGATCAAGACTTTCGGTGGTGCCCACATTCAGACCCTAATTGATCTGGAAGGCCCAATTTATAGTGAAGCATGTGTTGTGTCAGCTGGTGCTCGGTGGAGAATATGGCAGTGGGATGCAGATTATCTCGGAGAAGTGCAGGCGGCTATGCTCGCTGCTCGCTGCTCCAGTCAGAGGTCATTAATAACGTGCAGGGACACCTCTCCCATCTCTTCTCACCGCGCTCTCTTTGTCTTTGTGTGGAACTTTCCTTCATTTATTATCAAGGGATTTTGAAACATTTCTAATGGCAGTGAGCAAATGGTGGTGTTTATTTGCATTTATTGTAAATTGTGTCGTAAATTCATTTTTTTATAATCCATTAAAGTATTTTTCTATTTTATAGAAATAATTTACGATCCAAAATGCTCTCGACAAAGTCAAATAATTTCAATATATCTTACTTCAAACGTTATTTCTAGCCAATGCACAAGGAGCCTCGTGTGTGATGTGACTGAACAGAAACGATGATAAACAATTAAAATGTGTTTATTGCTGAAACTCTGCAGAGACTCTTCTCTGTGTTGTTCAGAACTCACAGTGAACAGAACCGTTCATGAGGAGGGAAAATTACTTTCTTATGAATAAAGGAAGTTGTTGATATTTCTTTGTTCTTTAGTCACTCACTATTTTATCACCATATGTTTTGAGTTTGTTCTGTTTTGTGTGTGATGAGGATTTAATACAAACGATCACAGATCATTATATATCGGTAAAACACTCAGAGAAAGCCAAACCTGCCTCTCACCATTTATATGCAGAAATATTGTTTTATACTTTTTAAATACCATCACCAACTTTTCCCCAGCCTCTACAAAGGACGTGATGTCACCTTCCAATGTAGGTAACAAGTATATTTAGCAGAGTCTGTCAACAGTGTGAGCAGGAGATGCACCACTTTGTCGTCTGGTCATATTGTTCATAACAAGGTGACGACACGTCAGCAGAATGACCTGCGAGTGCACAGCTGAAGATCACAACAAACAGGAGACTCATGTTCCAATGTGTTTGTCATGAAGGCTTTGGATGAGAGAGGACACAAGTGATGTCAAATGTGCAGTTTTAACTGTGTAACTCTAGTTGTACCTTCCAAGAGCAGCTTAATTACTGAACATATTCATAGTATTGATAGATAGAAGAGAACATGAATGTGGTAACTGCTCAAAAACCTTTTTGTTTAATTAGTTTTCTTTCTTTTTAATAGCATTAGAATATGAAACCTGCACATTTAATGTGTAAATAAATCAAAACACGACTGTATTGAAACGTATAATCATGTGACACTTTAAAGAGATGAACACAAAAGCAGAAACGCTGTCAAAAGATCCAAGTATTTAGTGCAGTTTATTCTGCGTCACTAAGACATTTTTTGTTTGGAATCATTCATTCAGGGCAACAAAATGTGGAACACAGGTTACCCATAATGCATTTCAAGGTTTGCTGCTGTGAACATCTGCTAGTTGCTGCCGTGTTTCATTTTTCTGGTTTTCTATTTCAGTTTTTTCAATGTGACTGCATGTGTTTTACTTTTGATTCAGGTGTGTGTGTGTGTGTGTGTGTGTGTGTGTGTGTGTGTGTGTGTGTGTGTGTGTGTGTGTGTGTGTGTGTGTGTGTGTGTGTGTGTGTGTGTGTGTGTGTGTGTGTGTGTAAGCAATTTAAGCAACTGTCTCATCTAATGACAGCCCTCCCAGTACCGGCCCCAGTGAGTTAAACGATTATGACAACTTGCCATGAACGCAGGTGGAAGACGTGCTAATGGCCGGCATACCTCTGTGATGATGGAGCAGTTGGATGAGAGAGCTAGTGGAGCAAAATGACTTAAAATTGCACCGTCCAAATGTTTTTTTAATTTTCCTTTTCCAAAGCTTTTACCAGTCGACGACTGAGGTTAGTACTATTGTCCGTCGAGGAGAGGCGAGTGACGGGAGTTTCACTGAGAAGCATCTCTGTGCAAAGAGACGTCCAGAGTGATTCTTTGTTTCCTCTAAATGTAAAGATTTAAAATGGTAGGTGTAATATGCTGAGGCCTACACCTATTCTGTCTGCGTAAGTTTGCTTTGGTTGGTCACGACTTCAAAAGTAACGACTTGTTATCGCTTATTTAATGTTAAATGTAAATGAACTGCTTCGTGTCTCACTTTTTAAATCTTAAAAGCGCTTCAGCATTCACACACACATTCACACACATTCACACACACATTCACACACATTCACACACATTCACACACACATTCACACACATTCACACACATTCACACACACATTCACACACACATTCACACACATTCACACACATTCACACACACATTCACACACATTCACACACACATTCACACACACACATTCACACACATTCACACACATTCACACACATTCACACACACATTCACACACATTCACACACACATTCACACACACATTCACACACATTCACACACATTCACACACATTCACACACATTCACACACACATTCACACACATTCACACACACATTCACACAGAGGCAGTACAATCTATTTGAGTTGTTTAAGTTGAACGGAATGAACTAAGCTTAAGTTAAAGTCATCAGTAGCTGAACTATTACTGACTGCTCTTCACATCGTGCAACACAGAAGCATCTATTCTGACCTGGGAAGCTTTGACTTGTCTGGTAAGAATAATGAATGCCCACTGCACCGCTCACTTTGTGAAGTTAAAGAGAGAATAAAGGAACATTAAACCTCCAACATAATAATTAAAGAATATGTTTGTGAACCTTTTATTGATTCATGGTTAAAGAGGTTCTACTGTTTTTCTGATTTATATGTTTAAGTCGATAACTAACCTCGTGTTGTACGTGAGTATTCAAACACATATTTATTTTATATTCAGTATAAATTGCGAGGGAGTGTCGCGCTTTCAGAGCTTGCATTTTCATTATAGATGTAAAACAGAATCATAGTAAGTATGTAATAAAAGCTTTATTTATGGGGCACTTTTCAAAGCAGGGGTTATAAAAGCATTTGAATAAATATGTAGTATTTGTTATATCTATTTTTTAAATACTTACTGTACCATGTTATTAGTTATCGTACTTCAACAACAGTAATGAACTCATGAGATGTATTTACTGAAGGCTCAATAAGTTGCTATTAGAGTTAGAGTTAGAATCACCTCTCTGTACAAACAGTGGACCCGACCTGTTCTGCTTCACAAACCTCTCACTGACTCTAGTCAACCCTCCCGCGCTTGTTTCTCTGTCTCTCCTCTCTGTCTTCCTCTTTGTAAGACTGAACTCATCGCTCCATGTATCTTTCCGCCCCCTCAGACAGCGCTGAATGAAGACGAGTGTCTGAGAACATTAAGATATGCTGCTTTGCCTTTGCTCCACCTAGCTGTGGGCCTGCAGTCATTAAACCTCCAAGAACAAGAGAAGCGATCAAGGATCACTGCTCGGGTTGCACGGCCGTATTAAACTGCACAGCACGAAGAGGAGCAGGATCCTTTAGAGCTGCTTAGATAGAAAGAACTGCAGTTATCCCCAGATTACCTTCCGTGCACCATTTATACTTAGGGTTGTACTTACTCAAACCAGCTAAACAACCCTGAGGAAGTTCAAAGTCAAAGACACAATGTAAATATATATGTGTAATCACGATTCCATTTTTGCATTGGAGGCCGAGGCTCGTTGGTGCTGCAGCTTTTTCATTCATAAACCTGCATGAAGTGCATAACATCCAGCAGGAGATTCACATGAACGCACATCTATGCACCTGGTATTCACTCTGCACCCTGATAATCACTCTGCACCCTGATAATCACTCTGCAGCCTGATAATCACTCTGCACCTTGATAATCACTATGCACCTTGATAATCACTATGCACCCTGATAATCACTCTGCACCCTGATAATCACTGTGCACCTTGATAATGACTCTGCACCCTGATAATCACTCTGCACCCTGATAATCACTATGCACCCTGATAATCACTGTGCACCTGATAATCACTCTGCACCCTGATAATCACTCTGCACCCTGATAATCACTATGCACCCTGATAATCACTCTGCACCCTGATAATCACTATGCACCTGATAATCACTCTGCACCCTGATAATCACTCTGCACCCTAATAATCACTCTGCACCTTGGTAATCACTATGCACCTTGATAATCACTATGCACCCTGATAATCACTCTGCACCCTGATAATCACTATGCACCTTGATAATGACTCTGCACCCTGATAATCACTCTGCACCCTGATAATCACTATGCACCCTGATAATCACTCTGCACCCTGATAATCACTCTGCACCCTGATAATCACTATGCACCTTGATAATCACTATGCACCCTGATAATCACTCTGCACCCTGATAATCACTATGCACCTTGATAATGACTCTGCACCCTGATAATCACTCTGCACCCTGATAATCACTATGCACCCTGATAATCACTGTGCATCTGATAATCACTCTGCACCCTGATAATCACTCTGCACCCTGATAATCACTATGCACCTGATAATCACTATGCACCTGATAATCACTCTGCACCCTGATAATCACTCTGCACCCTGATAATCACTCTGCACCCTGATAATCACTCTGCACCTTGATAATCACTCTTCACCTTGATAATCACTCTGCACCCTGATAATCACTATGCACCCTGATAATCACTCTGCACTCTGATAATCACTCTGCACCTTGATAATCACTATGCACCTTGATAATCACTCTGCACCCTGATAATCACTCTGCACCCTGATAATCACTATGCACCTTGATAATCACTATGCACCTTGGAAATCACTATGCACCCTGATAATCACTCTGCACCCTGATAATCACTATGCACCTGATAATCACTATGCACCCTGATAATCACTATGCACCCTGATAATCACTCTGCACCCTGATAATCACTCTGCACCCTGATAATCACTCTGCACCCTGATAAGCACTCTGCACCCTGATAATCACTATGAACCTGATAATCACTATGCACCTGATAATCACTATGCACGCTGATAATCACTATGCACCTTGATAATCACTATGCACCCTGATAATCACTCTGCACCCTGATAATCACTGTGCACCTTGATAATGACTCTGCACCCTGATAATCACTCTGCACCCTGATAATCACTATGCACCCTGATAATCACTGTGCACCCTGATAATCACTCTGCAGCCTGATAATCACTCTGCACCTTGATAATCACTATGCACCTTGATAATCACTGTGCACCCTGATAATCACTCTGCACCCTGATAATCACTGTGCACCCTGATAATCACTCTGCACCCTGATAATCACTGTGCACCTTGATAATGACTCTGCACCCTGATAATCACTCTGCACCCTGATAATCACTATGCACCCTGATAATCACTGTGCACCTGATAATCACTCTGCACCCTGATAATCACTCTGCACCCTGATAATCACTATGCACCCTGATAATCACTCTGCACCCTGATAATCACTATGCACCTGATAATCACTCTGCACCCTGATAATCACTCTGCACCCTAATAATCACTCTGCACCTTGGTAATCACTCTGCACCCTGATAATCACTCTGCACCCTGATAATCACTATGCACCTGATAATCACTATGCACCTGATAATCACTCTGCACCCTGATAATCACTCTGCACCCTGATAATCACTCTGCACCCTGATAATCACTCTGCACCTTGATAATCACTCTTCACCTTGATAATCACTCTGCACCCTGATAATCACTATGCACCCTGATAATCACTGTGCACCCTGATAATCACTCTGCAGCCTGATAATCACTCTGCACCTTGATAATCACTATGCACCTTGATAATCACTGTGCACCCTGATAATCACTCTGCACCCTGATAATCACTGTGCACCCTGATAATCACTCTGCACCCTGATAATCACTGTGCACCTTGATAATGACTCTGCACCCTGATAATCACTCTGCACCCTGATAATCACTATGCACCCTGATAATCACTGTGCACCTGATAATCACTCTGCACCCTGATAATCACTCTGCACCCTGATAATCACTCTGCACCCTGATAATCACTCTGCACTCTGATAATCACTCTGCACCTTGATAATCACTATGCACCTTGATAATCACTCTGCACCCTGATAATCACTCTGCACCCTGATAATCACTATGCACCTTGATAATCACTATGCACCTTGGAAATCACTATGCACCCTGATAATCACTCTGCACCCTGATAATCACTCTGCACCCTGATAATCACTCTGCACCCTGATAATCACTCTGCACCCTGATAAGCACTCTGCACCCTTATAATCACTATGAACCTGATAATCACTATGCACCTGATAATCACTCTGCACCCTGATAATCACTATGCACCCTGATAATCACTCTGCACCCTGATAATCACTCTGCACCCTGATAATCACTATGCACCCTGATAATCACTCTGCACCTTGATAATCACTCTGCACCCTGATAATCACTATGAACCTGATAATCACTATGAACCTGATAATCACTCTGCACCCTGATAATCACTCTGCACCCTGATAATCACTATGAACCTGATAATCACTATGAACCTGATAATCACTCTGCACCCTGATAATCACTATGCACCTGATAATCACTCTGCACCCTGATAATCACTCTGCACCCTGATAATCACTCTGCACCCTGATAATCACTCTGCACCCTGATAATCACTATGAACCTTGATAATCACTCTGCACCCTGATAATCACTATGAACCTGATAATCACTCTGCACCCTGATAATCACTATGCACCCTGATAATCACTCTGCACCCTGATAATCACTCTGCACCCTGATAATCACTATGCACCCTGATAATCACTCTGCACTCTGATAATCACTCTGCACCCTGATAATCACTATGCACCTTGATAATCACTATGCACCCTGATAATCACTCTGCACCCTGATAATCACTCTGCACCCTGATAATCACTATGAACCTGATAATCACTATGCACCTTGATAATCACTATGCACCCTGATAATCACTCTGCACCCTGATAATCACTCTGCACCCTGATAATCACTATGAACCTGATAATCACTATGCACCTGATAATCACTATGCACCTGATAATCACTCTGCACCCTGATAATCAATATGCACCTTGGTAATCACTCTGCACCCTGATAATCACTATGCACCTTGATAATCACTCTGCACACTGATAATCACTCTGCACCCTGATAATCACTATGCACCTTGGTAATCACTCTGCACACTGATAATCACTCTGCACCCTGATAATCACTATGCACCCTGATAATCACTATGCACCCTGATAATCACTCTGCACACTGATAATCACTATGCACCCTGATAATCACTCTGCACCCTGATAATCACTATGCACCCTGATAATCACTCTGCACACTGATAATCACTCTGCACCCTGATAATCACTATGCACCTTGGTAATCACTCTGCACACTGATAATCACTCTGCACCCTGATAATCACTATGCACCCTGATAATCACTATGAACCTGATAATCACTATGCACCCTGATAATCACTATGCACCTTGGTAATCACTCTGCACCCTGATAAGCACTATGTACCCTGATAATCACTCTGCACCCTGATAATCACTCTGCACCCTGATGATCACTATGAACCTGATAATAACTATGAACCTGATAATCACTCTGTACCCTGATAATCACTATGCACCTGATAATCACTCTGCACCCTGATAATCACTCTGCACCCTGATAATCACTATGAACCTGATAATCACTCTGCACCCTGATAATCACTCTGCACCCTGATAATCACTCTGCACCCTGATAATCACTATGAACCTGATAATCACTCTGCACCCTGATAATCACTCTGCACCCTGATAATCACTATGCACCCTGATAATCACTCTGCACTCTGATAATCACTCTGCACCCTGATAATCACTATGCACCTTGATAATCACTCTGCACCCTGATAATCACTCTGCACCCTGATAATCACTATGCACCCTGATAATCACTCTGCACCCTGATAATCACTCTGCACCCTGATAATCACTATGCACCCTGATTATCACTCTGCACCCTGATAATCACTATGCACCCTGATAATCACTCTGCACCTTGATAATCACTATGCACCTTGATAGTCACTCTGCACCCTGATAATCACTCTGCACCCTGATAATCACTCTGCACCCTGATAATCACTATGCACCCTGATAATCACTCTTCACCTTGATTATCACTATGCACCTTGATAGTCACTCTGCACCCTGATAATCACTCTGCACCCTGATAATCACTATGCACCCTGATAATCACTCTGCACCTTGATAATCACTCTGCTCCCTGATAGTCACTCTGCACCCTGATAATCACTCTGCACCCTGATAATCACTATGCACCCTGATAATCACTATGCACCCTGATAATCACTCTGCACCCTGATAATCACTCTGCACCCTGATAATCACTCTGCACCCTGATTATCACTCTGCACCCTGATAATCACTATGCACCTGATAATCACTCTGCACCCTGATAATCACTCTGCACCCTGATTATCACTCTGCACCCTGATAATCACTCTGCACCTTGATAATCACTCTGTACCCTAATAATCACTCTGCACCCTGATTATCACTCTGCACCCTGATAATCACTCTGCACCCTGATTATCACTCTGCACCCTGATAATCACTCTGCACCTTGATAATCACTCTGTACCCTAATAATCACTCTGCACCCTGATAATAACTCTGCACCCTGATAATCACTATGCACCCTGATAATCACTCTGCACCCTGATTATCACTCTGCACCCTGATAATCACTATGCACCCTGATTATCACTCTGCACCCTGATAATCACTCTGCACCCTGATTATCACTCTGCACCCTGATAATCACTCTGCACCCTGATAGTCACTCTGCACCCTGATAATCACTATGCACCCTGATAATCACTCTGCACCCTGATAATCACTATGCACCCTGATAATCACTATGCACCTGATAATCACTCTGCACCCTGATAGTCACTCTGCACCCTGATAGTCACTCTGCACCCTGATAATCACTATGCACCTGATAATCACTATGCACCTGATAATCACTCTGCACCCTGATAGTCACTCTTCACCCTGATAGTCACTCTGCACCCTGATAATCACTATGCACCCTGATAATCACTCTGCACCCTGATAATCACTATGCACCCTGATAATCACTATGCACCCTGATATTCTCACTGAACTTCTTTTAGTTTTACTTCCTTATTTACTCAGACTTAGATCTTGTTCCTGAAAGCTGTTTTTAGTTTTTAGTTGGTGATGTCACTTCCTGTCTACGTGTGAACAGTCGTATAGCTTGTTTGAAGGATGGACTGAAGGAGAGACGGGGAAGATTTGGACTGTATGCATGACATGTGCCCTGCTGAATCACAGGTTGCCCTCCGTCAGTCAATCCCTCCTGCCACTGTCTCCACCTCTCGCTTCTTTCTCTCCGTCAGTCCTCCTTCAGGCGCTACGTACTAAAACTCTCCTTATCACTTATAAGACCTACACCCAAACATGGCCTCTCTCCTGCCTCTTCTTCTTCATTGCTCTTAGGAGCAGTTTACTCTTTCCTACCTCCTCCTCTCTTACTCGTTGTAAAGCCTCCCAGCGAGCCACCCTCCTCTCTGTCTCTCTCCTTTCTTCCTCCTGGTTCCCAGAGGCCTCAGTGATTCACCGGCTGACCTTCCTCTGCTGCATCTGAAGTCTGTCTGGCTCAATTTCTCCTTTACATTTCTGAAACTGTTATCCAGTCAGTCCTATACATACCTTTTAAAATGTGAACTTTAACCTCGTGACTAAATCCTCATGGCCTCGAAGGTACAAACTATTATCAGGCATGTTTTGTTTTCGTGACACATCATGAAACTTACTGAATGTTACATGTTTACTTTATTTAAAGAAAAACTATTAGTTTGTGAATTCAGTTCTCAGTGATGCCAAATGTGTAATAATGATAAATTACAGTGTAATTAGGGAGCCGCATTTTACATGCTGACTCATTGGCATAAAATATAATATCATAAATTAATCTTTTGACAGTATTTTCATTCACCTGGACGCAAAATCTTCCCCACAAATGCTTTTGATAAAGGAATAAACATCTCCGAGGTAGCTTCACGTTCAAGACCTGAAAACATGCTCATGAAAAAGAAGAAGAGGAAGAGGTCAGATACAGAATTTTACACCGGAGAGAATAAGAGCATTTGATCTTTGCTTCTCCCCGCGGAGCCAGCCGATACTCTAGCTGGAATAAAGTTTGGAAGCAGAACTGTGTTAATAACCATATTAGTAAATAGTAGATGTTGTAGTCAGAGTGGAACGATATCAGGCAGGAGGATCACATTATTTTGCACCAACACCAGAATGCAATGCAAACACATTCTGCTTTGTGAAGAACAGAGCGAGTCGTGCTCATCTAAAGGTGAACAACTCTTCTGCCTTTCTTTACTCCTTCCACCTACACTTGTGCAGCTGAACGCAACAAGCTCACAGCTTTGTATTGCCAAAAGAAATGATGGACCAGCACCAGCTAAAGTAGAAGGACTGTTGATGAAAAGTAGGTGCATCAAAACGATAAATCAAAGTAACATCAGCAGGAACAATCTGAACATTATGAGCGGATGATTCATAACGAATAAGAATAAATAAGAATAAACATGAAACGGGTGCAAAGTGTTACGGAATGAAAAAGGTGAATAGAAATGACAAGTGTGTGTGTGTGTGTGTGTGTGTGTGTGTGTGTGTGTGTGTGTGTGTGTGTGTGTGTGTGTGTGTGTGTGTGTGTCACTCATCCTCGACCTTGATGATGATTGACAGCTCCCTGTAGTCATATCCACAGATTACAGTTATTCTAACTAACACTGAATCTCATCCCAATCCAAATCTTACAATTCCGGATTAACCACTATTATGTGACACGTAAAATGTGTTCTGTATTTGTACATAACTCGTCTTCCAGCTTTCATAAACAGTCATATTTATGAATACACTTCCGGCCCATTTCACTTCAAGGCTCCCAGAAGCATCACTAATGTCAGATGTGTCCTTGTGCAGCTCCTAAAGGCTCACACAATAGAGAGAGTGCAAATGATTTCAACCCCATAACTCAAAGTCGGTTAAAAGTAGTCTTGTATGCTTGGACCTCTCTATCTCATTCTGCGTCACTTTGCTTTAATGCCGGGCAGCGAGCGGGAAACAATGTGAGGGAGGTGACTCTCACATGGAGGTGAAGAGCGCGTTTACTTCAGCTAAACACAAAGCAAACTCCAAAGCAGTGAGTTATCATGTGTGTGTGTTTACTGATGGACTGAACACACACCTGGATCTGAGGATGAAGGATCCTCGTGCAAAGATGTGAGAAGTGTTTGCATCCGTAGATGAGCATTTGGGAAAGTGTGACGGTCAAAAGGCTGTGAAGAAGTGTGCTGTTAACGCCAGATGTGTGAAGCTGGCATTTTCTTGAACTGTAGTTAATCTCTTTCTTAATTCTCTGATGAAGAACTCGAGAGGAACACGGGGAGTTTGGGTCATAGAGGAAGAAGTCAGTCTGCACTGTTACAAACACAAGCCTGTCATTTCTGTTTGTTTTGTATGTAATCAACCAAAACCCGTTTGACAAAATGATGAGTTCACAGCGGTGCACTCACTTCCTCCTCCAGCACCAAACTGGTTTGGCTGGAGGTGAAATCGGCTTATTATATCTCTCCCACTTTGTTTTGCTACCTGGTGTTTTATGTTGCTGCACACCAGGTTATTTTATTCTGGGATTAGTTATTGATTTGGTGGATCTGGCTCTAAGTTATCCATCTCTCACATTGTTCCCTTGGTTACAATGTGAGAGCAACGAGGTAGTTAAGATGAAAACCAGTCACTCCACAGAAAACTGCAAAATATTCTAAATTACTCAGATGGCCGAAGTTTTAATGAGACTGTCGTGGATATTTATCGCTCACAACATGGTGGTATGAAACAGAGAGGAATCAATAAAGCACAGACACAGACACAATTGATTAATTATTATTTTGTTGTACAACAAACAGTAATAATGAGAACACTACCTGCTTCCAAGCACAACCGCGTCGTGTCCCTCAGACAAAGACAATCTTGCCCCTTATATAGGAGCTGCACGAACCCTGTGGCAACATACATCGATCTACTTCCATTGCCTCAAACTTCATGGCACCAAGGTAATCTATTCCAGATGCAAAGGTGACCTTCTTATGACCTTTGAGATCATGTTGTCAAAACATATATTTGTTATTTACATATGGTATGGATTTTTATATAGGGCCCCTGATGTAAACTTAATGAATAAGACATTGTTCATGTTGCTTATCTTAACAAGACACTCTTGGGGAAAACACTCTGACGTATTATCACATTAAACCAATCAACGTGTTTAAATGAGCAATAAAATACAACTCATCTTCTTTGCAGCGGCCATATTGTTTCCACATTATGACTCAAAACTCATGAACACAAAGAAGTCAGAAGAACGACTTCCCAACTCAGGAAATGGGAGCATCGGAGGAGGAAGTGCCTCCTTTAGCTGCCATGTTCTGCCTTCTTCACCTGCTCGTCGTTGACTTTCTCTGTCTGCTGTTTGGCGCCGGTTGCTCACAGACGGTTTGTTACAACGTGTTTGCTGAGAGCAGCTTCCTACTGCGGCTGGTAACGAGGTCGATGACAGACACTTAAATGTGCCACACAACCGAAGCAAGCAACAGAACGAGGCTGCAAAAGCTTTGAAAGAACTGCAGAGATGTTGATAATTCTCCAACCGCATGTTAAAGAGTGTGTGAGTGGTGATCCTGTTCAGTCCTGTAGTGTTTGTGTTGCGTAGGTTTCAGGTAGTAAGGTACAGTGGATCATACTCCCCGGGCCTGTTGTTTGGACCGTTCTGAGTTATGGATGCAGAGCAGATGAGAAGAGCCTCTGTCGGGTCAGAAGGATACAGATACCTTGTTGCAATAGCAACTGCTGTGGGCTAAAACAAAAAAAATAAGAATACGGAGAAAACAAACAAACGATGAAACAATGAAACGATGAAACGGGTCAGTGAAAGATGACTTTCAAATTCAACAATGACTGAGACTGGCAGCCAGAAAAATTGATTGTTTGGGGATTTTTTTTAAACACATATTTCTGCTGTGCACACACACACACACACACACACACACACACACACACACACACACACACACACACACACACACACACACACATATTAATCTGTCAGGCTGTGGTGTGCTACAGGATGTTCCTTTCAGCTTAGGAAAGGCATGCGACCTGAAAAAGAAATGTAGGACAGCAATTTGAAAAACAACTGAACCACTTTTTGTCTGAATGCTATTATTTTCATAGCTGCTGACAATTGTTTGTTCAAAAGCATTTTGCATCTCAATGTTTCTTCTGTTGAGAATGTTTTTGAAATGAGGGTAAATTTAAGTGTTTTTTCCACTGGGTGCAAACCTCCAGGCAGCAGTTGTTACAACTGAAATAAATGTTGTTTTGCTTCTTTAAAAAGCACCTTTTTGGCAGGATGTTAAATTGTATTATTATTACTATTATGACTAAATACAAATACAGCTTGTTTGGATAATAACAACAATAGTTAACTTTTCACTGCACAAATACAAGCTGTGACCCCATCGGATACACTGGATTCATGCACCTACAGAACCTCGTAAACAACTCAATATTGAGCAGCGCAGAGCCAGAGTGAGCCAACGTGAGAAACACACACTCTCTGTTGCATCGCATGATTGTGCAACTTATCCATATTGAATGTCATCAAGGCTGAACAGTGGACAATGCAGGGCGATCATTTACTTTCCCCTCTGCTCCTTCAGATCTGCCATCTGTCAAAATATCAATTTATTTCCAAAGAGTGCTGAGCACTAATTGGAAATAGCATGTAGCGCATTCTCTGTTCTGCACACATGGAGAGCGAAGCTTTCAGTCAGTCTGCGATG
Organism: Cottoperca gobio; assembly: GCF_900634415.1. Taxonomy (NCBI): domain Eukaryota; kingdom Metazoa; phylum Chordata; class Actinopteri; order Perciformes; family Bovichtidae; genus Cottoperca; species Cottoperca gobio. Next base: position 22,737,740 of record NC_041369.1, on the reverse strand, counting down.
GGGACATGATGCAATCACTCCCTCATGCCCGTGTGTGTGTGTGTGTGTGTGAGATGTAACATCAAAGCTAACCTTACAGAGCTAATAGTACTTTAGTGTCAATTATAACATCAAAGTGCAATCAACCCACTATAAAAAATAAGGCCTTATAGCAAAGAATGTAATGAAAATGTTAAATAATTGTATAATATTTTGTATTTTTTAAGTTTAAATAAGGTACCTGTCAATAATGTAGACATCATAAGTAATCTTTGAAATCGTGGGATGAACAATTAGGATAAAGGTCAGCACTCCATCTTTGCAGGAGGTTTTTCCTTCCTCAGATACAAATATAAGTCCAGATGGACCCTCACCTCCCCACTGTTGAGGTGGACACTTTTAGTCTCCCACCCCACTGCACATTGAACATTGGGGACTATTTCCTGTCAGCTGCATGTTTAAATCCTGTCAGAGAGACTGAAGATAAAGTCTATTCTGAGTTTTTGTGTGCAGCTGCTGCTGATTTGTTCTGGTTGGATGATAAAAACTTGGGTTGTGTTTTAGGACGGAGCTTTATTTGTCTTCATACATCTTGAGATAGGAGACAATGCTCTTCATGTTTTATGTAATGTGCTTTCTTTTTTTAAAAGCATTGTTTCACCACTGCAGCAGCTTATTTGCTGTTTTAATAAACCCATATTGGCTGTGCACTTGTATGTTTGAGGCAAACACAAAAGTATCTTATAGAATAAGATGAGGCGAGCACTAAGCCTTGCAGCACACCGCCTGTAATTAAATATGCTAAAGAACATCATCAGCAATGGAGGCTGACATGTTCCTGATTGATGAATAAGACTTTAATTAGTAGTAGTATTAGTAGCCCCACAGACACCAGCCTCAATCTGTCAATTAAAGTGAAATCAATCGTGTTGATGACTGCGGTCCGACAGCGTTAACGCTTCACGTCTGCTTTCATGCGAACATGATTAGGAACCCTGAAAAGGTTCATTTTGAGTTTTCTGTCTTATTCAAAAGCTGTCATATCTTTCTTTCTCTCACTTTCATGCCTTTCATACAATATGGTTGCATTTGAAATAGTTTTTGGAGCACAGCAGCGAGGTCCAAACCCTGACCGCAGCCTTTACAAGAGAAGAATAGACACCCAGCTGGCTGTGATAACCACATTCGTGTTCCCGTCGAGGATGAAACACACGTTCTGCGTGCAGTCTTTTCTGTTGGAGTTGTGTTAATGTCTTTTCCTCGTGGTTAGAATGGAAATAACTACATACATTTTACTAGATCAACCAAGTTTGGTAACTTTGTTGAGGTTTGATTGGTACACGAGGCTTCTATAAAGTGTAATGATGCATTATGTGAGACCAGCGCTGGTTTCATAATCATATATTCATGACAAACAATATGATGCATACAGTAAAGTCTGTATATCCGCGGCGTGGTCGTCCCAGTGGAGGTCTCCAGAGGTGGAAGTAGGCCGGAAGCACACACACACACAAACACAAATCAAATCAAATCAAATCAAATGTATTTGTACAGCCCAATATCACAAATTATACATTTGTTTCAGTGTTTACAGACTGTACAGGTTATGACACCCTCTGTCCTCAGACCCTCTGTCCTTAGACCCTCTGTCTTTAGACCCTCTGTCCTCAGACCCTCTGTCCTTAGACCCTCTGTCCTCAGACCCTCTGTCCTCAGACCCTCTGCCCTTACACCCTCTGTCCTCAGACCCTCTGTCCTTAGACCCTCTGTCCTTAGACCCTCTGTCCTTAGACCCTCTGTCTTTAGACCCTCTGTCCTCAGACCCTCTGTCCTCAGACCCTCTGTCCTTAGACCCTCTGTCCTTAGACCCTCTGTCTTTAGACCCTCTGTCCTCAGACCCTCTGTCCTTAGACCCTCTGTCCTCAGACCCTCTGTCCTCAGACCCTCTGCCCTTACACCCTCTGTCCTCAGACCCTCTGTCCTTAGACCCTCTGTCCTTAGACCCTCTGTCCTTAGACCCTCTGTCCTTAGACCCTCTGTCTTTAGACCCTCTGTCCTTAGACCCTCTGTCCTTAGACCCTCTGTCTTTAGACCCTCTGTCCTTAGACCCTCTGCCCTTACACCCTCTGTCCTTAGACCCTCTGTCCTTAGACCCTCTGTCCTTAGACCCTCTGTCTTTAGACCCTCTGTCCTTAGACCCTCTGTCCTTAGACCCTCTGTCTTTAGACCCTCTGTCTTTAGACCCTCACATCGCACAAGGAAAAACTTCCTAAAAGAAACCCCATAATTAAAAGGGGAAACATGTTAGAAACCTCAGGGAGAGACTGAGGAGGGATCCCTCTCCCAGGACGGACAGACGTGCAATAGATGTCGTGTGTACAGGATAAACAACATAGTACAAATACAACATTTGACACACACACACACACACACACACACACACACACATCCTGCCTATCCTCAACAGACTGTGTGGGTCCACAGGGAGGGGAAGTACGGTGACACGTGACAGACCCCCTGCCACCCACACCTGCCTCCACTTCAGGCTGCACAAACACAAACACACACACACACACACACACACACACACACACACACACACACACACACACACACACACACACACACACACACACACACACTTACACTTAGTGGGGAGTATCTACTATTATATAAAATGCTGGTTTGTTCATCTGATTATGGTCTGTGTTTCTTTAACAAGAAGATTGCAAATGAGAAGGGTCAGAGACATATATACATATATATATATATATATATATATATATATATATATATATATACATATATACATCCCTCTCAGCTGAAGCCATCTTTGGAAACTTTGAGATCTCTTCTAGCCTCTCAGAATATAGTTATGGTGGTTAGGCTTTTGAATGCAGGGCTTGTATTTGGGTTTTCTTACACTGTACTTGTATTTAAATAAAGGCTCACTCTTAGGTGTACTAAGTGTGGTGTACATTCAGAATTGAGCGCAGGTCTTTCACCTGAACATTATTACTGTAATCAGTTCTGAGGCAGAAACTCAGCTTCCTTATAGTGTGCCTCTCTTTGGTAAACCAAAACAATACATCTTTTTGTGGAAATGTATCTCCCAATTCTGGCAAGCTATCCGCCTGTTTTGGATTCAGATGTGGCTCCTCCCGTGGAATCTGTCCACCCACCTAATGATTCAAAGGCCATTAGTTTCCACAGAGCATATTTAACATATGACACTTGGTGGGCCCTTCCATCTAAAGTGGTTTACAGGAGCAGGAGTGCATACATCTTCAGTATGGGTGGTCCCAATGGGAACTGAAGCTCATATCCTGACAGTGCTGGTGCTGATATATGCGCCATCCACCCGGCTACACAGAAAATAAAATCCCTAACCTTGGCAGCTTTAGTGCTAGGCTCTACTCATTGAGCTCCATGGGAAATTGAGTTTCTAACCCTGGCAGTAGCAACACTTATAGCTATACCCAAAGGTCTGCAAAACTGCAGAATTTCAAAAGACAGATCATACTTTCATTTTCCTTTGGCTCTGTTGAGGTCAATGGGGTCACGAGGATACACATATAAATGCACTGTTGGGTTTAAGCATTACAAATAAATGCTAGTAAATAGCAAATGAAAACAACAGAAGGTCCTTGTACAGGTGCACATGTTGAACATTACGCTTTTTCTTTTTAGCAATTTGTTCTAATATTCTAAGTTTTCCTTTAGTGCATGATGTTTTAATTTAGACAAAATACAAAAAACATAATAAAAGCTTTCAATCCCATATTATGGGGAAGATTCTGTCACATAAGCTTTTTTATACATATTAAAAATAAAGCATGATATGTCTTCTCATACAGATACGTGAAGCCTTCTTGTGAGTTCAGACTATGTGTTGTTATTTATTAAATATAGAATTGTTTAGTCTCGCTCATGTCTTTCCTAAAATGTTGAATTATTCATTTAATTAAATTCTTCTAAGAAAAGTTGTGATTTGCAACTTTCCTTCAGTCGCTGCTCATCTAATCTTTTGTACCCTACCTTATAAATATAACGCATTGTGGACTTTCTTTGAAGGTTATAGTCAAACTCTCAGCGGTTAACAAACATTTGTCAAACCCTGAATGTATCTGTGGTGGATATTTATCGCTCACAACATGGTGGTATGAAACAGAGAGGAATCAACAAAGCACAGACACAGATACAGTTTAACAATTATTATTTTGTTGCACAACAAACAATAATAATGAGAACACTACCTGCTTCCAAGCACACCGCGTAGAGCTCCTGACTCATGAAGAGAATCTAGCCCTTATATAGGAGCTGTTTTGAACACACACACTTTCTGAAACTCAACCTTTCAATCATCAACATTTACTTTTCCAGACCTAATATGGCGCCACGCCAATCTAAACAATGTGGAGGTCATCTTCTCGTACCTTTGAGAGGCCCCCTTAACTTCCTTAGGGCTTGGGCCTCAACATATGGTATATATCATTAGTAAACTTAATGAATAAGACATTGTTTATTAAGTCTATCTTAACATAGATTTTGCCAAAAGCTTTCCTGTGAGAGTCGCGTTTATCTTGTGCATCTTCTCCGTCTTCCCTTGTCCTACATCACAGACATTTTTGAAGGGAGAAATCAAGAAGGCAGTGGAGAGAGGTCTCTGGGTCATTGGTAAAGTGAAAAATGATCCGCTTACATCCAGGCTAACATCGCCCGATAAGATTGGGGGCAGATTGGACAGAGCTTTCCGTATTAGAAAGAGCAGCTCACCCACTGTAAGATGTAGGGCAGGGCTACTCGGGAGATAAAGTCACTGTCAGTGCGGTAAAAGCCAGCGGTGACACCGCAGACATCAGCACTTCCTCTAGATTATTCTCTTACAGTCAGTGAGAGTTAGAAAGAGTTATAAAAAGCCCAATGAAGCGCCGGTGACCTCGGTTACTGTAATAATGTTTTGAATCTGCAGATCTTCACAGCTGCACTTTAATAAAACTGTTTTCAGTAAAGCTAGATGCACATTGTTTAGATATTAAACAACAAATGTCACTCCTTCACTTTAAAAGCACAGGTCACAGAAGTGAGTGAAAAACAAAACATAAAATGAACAATAGAGAAAAACAACTTGAAAGGTCTTCATTTCTGCATTAATGGATTTGTTCTACATTCCTGTACAGCGGGGGATTTTGCATAATGTCAGATGTTTCTTTGAACAGCAGAAACCTTGCAGCTACATTAAATGCTTGGCTGCAAAGTTTCTACAAAAATTGTGTAATTGTGGCTTTCGTGTCAATATGCAAGAACAGAATGACCTCCGACCTCTTGTTACCTTGATATGTTTTACACAGCAGAAAGCCGTCACATTTATTCTGCTCAGGCTTTGTCCTGCTTGTGGCCGTGTGTGTATGTGTGTATGTGTGTGTGTATTCACGTGTACTTATACTTCTATCTGTGTGAGGACCGACTTGAGTTTTAGACTTTGAGAATGAGGACAGCTATTAGCCTATTGTGCAGTCATGTTGCATTGTGGGTAATGTAGGTACCAGGTTTTGACAATAAAAGAAGCACTGATTTACTGTTTATTGTGAGTCTTCAATCTGTGCAGTACTCTTTAAAGAATGTATTTGTACAACAATATGAATCTATTAACAGTTCCTCATTTAAAATCCTGCGCAGTGTGTTTCATCATGTGTTGGTGTGGTTTGATCAGATTTGACTGACAGTGACTTGAGCAAACAACCATCAGCTGTCTTCAGATTTAGACTCAGATCTTGCCGATACTTGATTTGTGTGTATCACGCTGTGACTTCAACGTTTTGAAATGTCTGGGTTTAAATAGTTCCATCGCTCCGGGTGAGAAGCTGCGTGTTCAGGGCCATTAAAGCCCAAACAACCCCACCGCTCCAAAACAGCCCAACTATCCCTTTAAGGATTAGGGAGTGCAATGTTATTACTGAAGGTCCTCAGTAATACAGCAGAGCAAGTGTGTGTGTGTGTGTGTGTGTGTGTGTGTGTGTGTGTGTGTGTGTGTGTGTGTGTGTGTGTGTGTCATTTCTTGTAACATCACTAGCATGTGCCTTCTGACTCCATGTGACATCAGATAAAATACCGCTGCAGCAGCTTACATGTAAGAACAACAAGTCAGTGATGATCAGCTGATACGTTGAGACACAATGCTAACGCACACTTTTCTTAATAATAACTTTATATCCTCTCTGTCCCCCCCCCTCTCCCCCCTCCCTCCCTGCTGCCTGGAACAACAGATCACTTGGGCATCGAGTTTATGGGTAAGGAAGCTTTTCTTGTCTTGCATCTGAGTCACAACTGTAAACATCACACTGTATCAACATTGCATACAGTACATGCACCGTTCATCACGAGCAGCACATGGCGCACGTGGACGTGCCTAATAACATCATTTTATCATTTGGCGTGGAAACAACAAAGCCGCCTATATGAATATTCATTCACATATTGTCTCTGTGCACATACAGTGTTGGAGATAGTAGCCACTGTTGTTATCTCTCCTTCCTCTCTATACACACATGTAATTATACAGTATATCATTACCTTCTGCACTGTCGCTATCTTTATTCCTTCTTTCTCTCTTGCTTCCCCTCTCTTTCTTTCTCTCACAATCGCTTATGAAGTGTCCCTTCAGAATTCCAATGTGCTGCAGTATCCTTGGAAACAGTGAGAACAGCGAGGCGGGCGGGGTACAGTCGGGGAGTTTTTATGATCTTGGCTCTGTTACCAAACGCACTCCTCATTAGTGCCAGTGTGTGTATGTGTGCACATTCATGGCACACATTAAAAATTGTGTTTCTGAAGTCCTTTAGTTTTTACTTTTGTGAGTTAGATGAGATTCTTCCAGTGATTGTGTGTTTGTGTGTTTCCAATGCACATGCCTGCAAAGCCTGTGCCGGGTGGATGCCAGCGGCTCCTCCTCGTCGCTGCCAAGCTCCCTCTCCTGTTCTTGGCTCTCCTCGCAGGCTCTGTGTCGGGTATCACAGCTGAGGAGCGCTAGTTAACGACATGGAAGCTCGTTGTTAACTAGAGCCCCTCACTCTCTCAGTTGGTATAATTTGGGCCCTTTCCACACTGACAGGTTGAAAAAGCAATGGATCATCAATGAACTGGCCTCGCTCTCGTTTGACAGAGCTGCTTCTGCATTCCCAAAGTAAAATTCAACAGCAGTGCCGTGCTTCCTGCTTTTCTGCAGCACGACCGCTGCATTCGCAGTCAAACGAACGCCAGCTTTTTTTCGGGAAACTTGCTGAGACTATGCAAACTTGGCAGTGACAGATGATCTTTTTGCACAGAGATATCTTGCAGGTTTTCCATTTATATTCAGTGAAAGGTTTTATGCCTCTGCAACATTGTTCAGGCTGCCACATTTCCTTTGCCTAGCTAACATCTCTAGTCGTGCCAATGTCTTCCCCAGCATTGTGTTAAGCAGTGCGCAGATAGATAAGCACCTCCCACACTCAACCCTGGCTTGTCAGAGGCTGCAGCTCTGGAGGCTGTTTAAGGCTTACATACCAATCAACTGAAAAAATATGCAAAACAATTAAGTAAGAACATACTGTACAAAGTGGGTTACTTGGGAAAAAAAACACAATTTTGACGGGAAAAGATAGCGAAGGTTTTAAAAATCTTGAATAATTTCTTCCTGCAACATCCTATTTCTGTTTATAGCAGTTTATGTCATATGTCAGACGCTTACTGTAAGTCAAGGATCTGACCTTTTATAGCAAATGCTTATAAAGTCAGATCTGGCTGTGATAAGACAAGACTGCTTGTTAGCGGAGCTCTTAAAGAATCAAAGCTACAACAAGGATTCTGCCGGGAGAACGAATCCCCCTTTAATAAACACATCAGTAGTCCGTCATCTTTAAGCTAATGTTGAAACAACATGGACGCTTTTTAGTGCTCAATAACATTCAAACAACACATTGATATCTGTTCCCACTTGAGAGAGCATTCACAGGAATCTTCCCAGTCGGGAACTCGTTTTTCTGATTATTAGGACAGCACTTGAATGCAGCACAAACGCCTGCAGTGTTAACGAAAGTGAGACATAGTTTGTGTATCTGCCTCGTGATTTCTAAAATGAGATCTTTCCTGTAAATCCTGCAAAACAGACAAACGAAACGAGCCCAAAAACATGAAACTCTGATCTATGACACTATAACAATCATAAAAGCAGACTTTATGGATTTCAATAGACTGCACATGTTTTCTCTCTTTCTGCGTGTAGATACTCAGACGTGCTTAATGTGTACAAACTATTTTGATATTGCGTTTAAATTAAGTACTCAGTTGAATCCCAGGGTAGCTGCTGTATTTCCCACATAAAACACAGACCTCTGCATGATTTAGACAGCATGAACCGCCCCCCCTCCTACAGAGTCTGAGGTTAAAATTAGAAAAGAAGTGTCTGAAGTTTGAGATCTCTCCACCCAGGCCCTCTCCCACTCAAGGCTTAATGAAACAGAGAATATATGCCAGAATTATTAGCTCCTGCCTTCATCTTTATACCTCTTTTATATTGCTTGGCAAAAAGAGTGAACATTTTACTGTATCTAGTCAGTCAGTCATGTGGGCATCAATATTTCCTTTCCATCTGAGATCACTGAGCTCTGACTGCATGTTCCATCAGGTTGTAAATCAATGTTGGAGTAAAGTGTTACAGGCAGCTATTTTTGGGGTGGGATGGATTTTAAGTCGTGTTGATTTTCAATTTCCACCCGGAGGGTTTAAGGTGTGTTTGTGCTTGAATGAGGCAGTTTGTTAACTAGAGCAAAGACGAATGGAGCCGGGTGTGTTTCCTACAAGACGCATACAGTATATCTCGAAAGCAGGCGGCAGAGTTAGTGACATGTTAGTTAGTGACTGCATTCAGTCGCCTTTTATATGTGGAGGCGAGGTAGAAAAAGTTTTCATTTCACTCGGCTCGACTTTGACAACTGAGGGACTGAAACACTTCGTGACTGCATAAATATTAGGCTTTTCTGCTCAATGTCAAAGAAAAAAAAGGAGATGAGTAACAGGAAGGAAGGAAGACAGACGCATTGCAGAGTGATTAGCAGCAATCACTTTACTGTCTGCCCAGAGATCACTTTTCAATCAAACAGCATCACAATTTTCTTTCTGGAAGTTTCTGTGAATAAGTTTTGAATTCCTGGAGGTGCTGCTTTGTTCTTTTCAAATAAGCTGCTACGGCTGCTGCCAGAAACATAAAATGCAGCACGTCTGTTCACACAGGTGTACAATAACAGGTGTATGATAGAATCATTGTACAGTTCTATTCACATTTCTATTCGTTTTAGGTTTTGGTAAAAATCAGAGTGCTCATGATGTATAAAAAGATGCCTTATTCATAAGCACAATACAAAACTGCCACAGTTTCCATAGCAAGGTTACAACTCTGATGTGTCAGGACAAGCAACACAAACACACTGACATCAAAAGGCAATTCTGTGTGTCCAAAAACTAAACAAACGATTATGTCTGTTTTTTAAGCTTCAATTGTCAGAGCAGTCCTGATATCACAGTGAGAAGGATGTGGTTGCACAGTCCAGTGCAACGACAGCAAAGCCTTGAGTCCCCTTGTGATTTTGCATCAACCGCACAACACTTCCAATAACCTCAAACGACCAGAGATGTGAGGAGGCTTCGTGGCAGCGCTGTGAACAGGCGAATATAAGAAATGTACCAGCGGAAACAATCGACCCAGTCGCTTTATTCAGTATGTAAATGGAGGGAATAAAGCCATTCGGGGTAATAGAGGAAAGGACCGTGACCAGCCAAGAGAGCATGCTTACTGTAGCACGGCAGACCTGCATAAATACAGGCTTTATCCACCATCAGCAGTCTGCGCTGCGGCACATGAGCAGGCTGATGCTCAGGGCTGCGAGGCAGTCGCTGGAGAATCCGGCGGCTCTCTGTCGGCGCCCTCGGATCTCTCTTCACAGTTGTTATGTCATTTCTCCCACTTATCTATTCCTGTCAATCTCAGCTGCAGATATGGCACAGCTTGGTACAGATAAAATGATGAAATATTGAATACTGTTGTTGCATAAAGTAGTAGTTCTAAATAATGTGACTGTAAATCCCTACAAGCGTGTGTTCTCTGTGTCTCTTTGAACCCAGACGACTCTGCAGAAGCTCCAGGTCACTAATTACAAATGTGATGAATTGCACGTGTAATTCTCGGTCTTTAAGCTTGTGTTCTCGTGCAGCAGCGCCTCAGGTTGATGATATTTGATCCGTCTGGAGGCTGCAAATGTTAACAGAACTTGAAAGCTCATTGATCTGGAATAAGGTTCTGCTTCGCTGTGATGAAGCTTCTAACCATCAACTATACGCCTGTGTGAAAGTTTGTTTGTCAAGCAGTTGGCCGAGCCTGACCTTTGCAGTCCTTCACCATCATTCATCCAAATTCTGCCACTACGTCCACCGTCAACCACTTCCAATGCGCTGCCACTAAACATTACATTTTACTGCCGTCTAACTAGAGGCCACGGTTTAATTCATAATTGTACAAATGCAACACAATTCAATAAACCTTAGATTAATATCTGCAACAGACCTCGACAGCGTCGGCGCCTGCCAGCAGTCTGACTCGTCCATATGTCCAAAACATCAAATATAAATCCATGAATGACTCACAGACCTGGCACCGCCATGTTGCAGATCTTTCATCGGATGATTCTGAAGAGTGCAACCCAGTCAAGACAAATGGAACAACGTTAAAATGTGAGCCGACGCATGAGGGTCGAGATCACAAAGTCGTACACACAAAAAGAAAAGCGCTCAGTGTCGTCTATTTCTGTGTGTATGTCATGAACCTGCATCATGCAGACCGCAGCCGTCTCACCAGCGCTCAGAGACACGGGTCCAGTTTATGTGTGAATATCTGCCTCTGTGTTGTCACCAACTATTGAACAGTACAGTCAATAACTGCATTTGTGTGTGTTGTTGGTCTGTGTGTGCTTGATGACAGAGAGCTGGTGATTCCTGTATTTATAGTTCAATTATCGTACAATTGGAAAACTGGATAATAGTGTCAGTTCATCCACGATGACGTAAAACATGTTTCTTTGCTTTTATTTGGCCATCCTAATACAATCACTGGCAATCTTCAGTAGAAAGAAGTTCCTAAGAAAACAGCAGCTCGTCCTGAGTAACCTGGATGTAGTTTGTCATTCACTTATTCCTGGAAGCATTCGTCTCAGCAAGTTTCCACAGATATCCTCGAGATGCTTCTTTACTTTAAATGTGAAGCAACCGTCCGACAGATGGATGAATGTTCTCTTGTCTAAGCATTTCTTTGACGTAATGTAGGCTCATATGTAGTGTCAGCACTTCAGCAAGTACTATTTGTATATGTCTGGGTAATATATCATGCCCTAAGATCATTATTAACACACTAAAGGGCTGAAAGCTTTAATCTGTATTGGCTATGAGGCGAGGCTATACCACCACTTACTCCATCACTTATTGATCTCTCTCTTTTCAGCCAGCTCACCTGTATGGAAACATGGCCGCTGTAAACACACTCTGAATACATGTGTACAAAAAGGTCACAGCAACCCTTCTATAATGCTGCTGCCACCACCTTTACTGTAAAATATTTATCATATTGTTCCTTAATGTTGCTGTATATAAGCGACCAGCAGAAAGAACTGGAGGTTCGAAGTGGAAATAAATAGAAGATGTGACCTCCCGGCCCTTCAGAGGGAACAGGAACATGCTTTTCCTCTCTCCAGCCGTATGATTTATTCACATCAAGAGAGTGTGTTTGTGCATACAGTAGGTGCATCCAAACAAGGACGTGGGAGGGAGGCTTAAGTACTGCTTGACCTTGGCCAATCAGATTTATGATCGGCCTCACACCAAGCATGCTGCATGCATATACAACATGCACGTCTGAGTGTATGTGATCAACAGAACTTTTGAACTCCTTTGTGTGTATGTATGTGAACTTACATGAGTGTGTGTGCCCACACAGCAGGGTCAGATGAAGTCATCCCAAGTCTCTCATCTAAAACCCCGGCATCATCTTTTCTTTAGAAAAGTGTGTTTCCATCAGCTCAGTGTCAGCACAGCATCTTTTGTACCAAAGAAAAGTTTCTTCTGGCACGAATGAAAATTGCATTTAAAAACATGTGCACTCCTCTCCTCCGACGCTTTCTCGCACCACCTTTACGCTTCCGTCAGGTAAGATCGGGAAGCTTTAGGCACAACATTGATTTTGTTAGGGTGAAAGAAATGCACACTGACAAAGTAAAGAAGTCTCCCCGTGTAAAAGAGGCCTTCACGACAGAAGACAAATGTAGTTTATCGCCATGTGCTGAAACAGCTGCTGATGTCATTTTTCTTGTGGGGACAGTCTCCTCTGATACATTGAATCATTATCAGTGCTGATACTGTTATCAGACAAATGGTGTGTCAGCCAGACATGACTAATCCACATCGAGTGCTGTTTCCTTGTCACTATTCTCACACAGAACATCATAAAGCATCCTAGAAACCTTACAATTTGGAAAACAAAATGTCTCTTCTTATACATAAAGGTCAGTTTACTTGACACTCATCCTGTAAAAAACTGTAATGTTTACGCTCTGTCTGTCTTCCCTGCAATCAACCTCCGTGTGCTCCCGCAGGACAGCCCCCAGCTTCCTCTAATGATATAATTATAGCCAATAAGCCAATGTGATGACTCAGGCTGATTAGCAAGATCAAAACAACGCTGGCCCCAAACATAACATAGACCTAGATGGAGGGAGAGAAATAGGGACACAGAGGAGAGGGGAAGATGCACTGACAACACACTAATAGACTCAGCAGGGATTATGTATGACATGCTGCATGTATGATTGGTTATGCAATATCTGTGTGGGCATCAGTAGCTTAGACGCTGCAGCGGTCGGCTTATGCTGAGAGATCTCTGGTTTGAATTCCCAGACAGGCCTTAAATTCTTGATGTGGTTATGAATTAGTGACTCTCTGCTGTCAGCGTGCTCTTGAGCAAGACACAGCGGCTGCATCTGTGTTGCTCTGCAGCTAAGAAGGCTGCGGTTGTATCCCGCAGTGATTTTCTGAGCTTACAAACCAGGGAAGCAGCTGTAAAGAACTTTATCTTTTTTCTACTGAAGTGACTATTCAAACCCATCCGCAGTAAAGATTTGTCTCAATCACCTCAATGTAAAAGCCCAACACCTTGTGTCATCTTCGTGCTCCTCCAAGGTCTGAGCCTCGCTAAATAAAACCTGATTGATCGCCTATTAATGTATCTGAAGGCAACTATGATTTACTTGTTCCTAGCAAACAAGACAGCTTCCGTTTTTCTCCACTAATGGCGTCCGTCCGCGCCATAACTCTTCTTGTCTCCATGTATTCAAGCTCCATTACATGTGGTATCCATTTCCAAAGCAGTCAGCGTCTATTGGCCCATTACTCGATGTTGTAGAGCTGATAAAATGAGCTGAAAGGCTGTGAGGTAACTAAGAATAGCAGGTGTTGGGGGAGAATTGTTAATAGGTGTTTGTGTATTGTAAATGGGTTTGGAGTTATTATTTTATTTCAATTTGGTTTATTTATCACAAAAGTAATTACATTTATACAGGAAAGAATCTGCAAGGCAGATATCAAAAGCCTCAGAGAGCTGTTGCAGCGCAACTGGTTGTTTGATGATTTGAAATGGCTGTTTGGGTGCTGTAAACAACGATGTTAGAAATGAAATGTGCGTAAATACAAATCTCAAAAGTGTGTTTAATTCTGTGTTATGGTGAGATTTCTGTATAGTATTAACTCTGTTGCTGCCAATGTCTCACACACACACATGCGTACAGATTTGTACATGATCTATGACTTTATTATTCAAACAGTGTGTTGTTCAAACATTAACGTGACTCCTTCCTTTGTTTCGTTTCCCTGCAGAGAGCAAAGAGGTGTACAAGAGGCAGGTGCTGTCAATCACATCCATCGCTATGGCAATCAGCCTCCTGGGAACCCTGTGCATGGCCCTCTACTGCCGCAACAAGTAAGAGGATAAACACACAGAAGCAAACCGAGAGATGAAACTTTTTTTAAAGGCACAATGAGTACGATCTGTCGTTGCAGTGTGTAAACGCAGAACAAAGTTGGCCCCTCCTCTACGGCTCTACAACACTAGAGAGCTAGTTTAGTGATCTTCAGTCTTGCTAGCTGATGGGCATAGTATTTGTGTCCAGAGAAATTAAGCGGTGCTTCCCGAGCTTCTAACTCCAGCAGAACAGAACCCCGAGGCAGAAGAGGCCGAGGAGTAACAGTTGAATGCAGAGCGAGGGCCAGAGAAACGCCAAGAGACGTCCCGAACACAGCACAACTACAAGAGAAGAGAATGCAATTCACAAATTGATATGCTAACAGACTTTGACACAAGGCACACACACACACACACACACACACACACACACACACATACACATACACATTTCTGTTCCAGGACTGTAATTGGACGCTTTCACCAAATTATTTCCAGCCTTGCACAAATGTGACATGTGGATGAGAGTATGTTGGCAGGTAGAATTAGCTGCAGTGACGTGTAATTTCATCCCAACCAGCACTTTTCTTGCTTCCATTTGAACTGAAAGTTGCTCCAATGATTTCCAAACGTTTAAACTTACCTTGATCTTTCATAAGTCCTAAATAGGCAAAATGTTACTGCACTTGGTAATACGCCCTGTTGGGTGAAGGCCAATGGAACATGTTGAGATATGAAACATCTTGAAGGTAATCCCAGACTGGGTATTTGCAACAATTTGTAAACCTCATTATGTGCACACACATATTCATTGTCCATTACAACCCAAAGGTCAGCTCCTGCTCTCTCTCCGTTCTGTCATTCTCTCCCTATCTCCATATTTCTGCAGTGCATGCCCTGTGTGTGCACAATAATTGGCATATGAATGGCCTACATCCATTCCTGGTCGTCTGCAGAGATACTGTATTCTGAGCAGGAAGGGTCAAACGTCCCTATGTAACGGCAGTCTGTCAGTCAGGGAGTGTGGACCGTTGAGCAGGATGTGATAGATGGCACTGTAATTCCATAGGCTTGCCTCTGTAATATAATGATGTGAGTGAGTGAGCAGCCTGACAACAAGATAATCGGATAAAGGCATGATGGACAGGCACTTTCAATGAATGTGTAATTGAGTCAGGAAACTAGCTTGTTCATTGGAGAAGATTCACAACAGATTGGGAGGAAGTGTTGATGCAAATCTGAATGACCTGAATACATATAAAGTCAAGGTTTTTTC
The DNA here is from genome assembly GCF_900634415.1 of Cottoperca gobio. Lineage (NCBI taxonomy): Eukaryota > Metazoa > Chordata > Actinopteri > Perciformes > Bovichtidae > Cottoperca > Cottoperca gobio. The sequence goes on along the minus strand of NC_041369.1, from coordinate 22,722,450 downwards.
TCACATTGTGATAAAACGAGCCAGACAAAAACACAGCTGAATGAAAGACAAATGATTCTTCTACTCACGCTGTTATCATTGCTCTTTAAAGGGCAACATGCATTTGGAGAGTGACACGTGTTATCTTCTTCTTCTCTTCTCACACATTCACACTGAGGTTAAAGTGCTGGCTTTGAGCTTTGAATGTGTGTCTTAGTGTGTTCACATGTTTAGTGACACACATGCTGACAACCAAAGAGTTTAAGAGGCCAAACAGTGAAATGTTCTCGTCTGTCCGAGTCTGCTACTTCACCTAAATCCAACTGATGGTGAGTTTCACTTCCATCAGACGAGACTTAAGGCAGAAAGCTTCAGCGAAGACCCGGCAGAGCTTCATCAGAGTCTGTTAAAGTCTGTGCGTCGTGTGGACAATATCAAATACAACAAGTTACAAGTGTGTGGTATATCCTCTACAAGTTCTTATCCAGTTCATCTGATGTGATCGTCAACACCCTTCAATTAAACCTTAGGCACTTATGTGTTTACATTTACAATAAGGTGCAATGCACAACTAAAAGTTAAAGTATGGCATTGTCCAAATAAAGACTTCACTCTACTTTAATCCATTTAGGAGTTGAACTCCGATGGTCCCGTTTCCCGTGTTGGGAAGTCGTTCTTCCGACTTGTTCATGAGCTTTAAGTCGTAATGTAGAAACAACATGGCCGACATAAACATAAAGAAGATGTGTTTTCTTGCTTAGAGCATCGTGATTCGGATTCCAAAAATGAGTGGGTTCTTCCGTGGGATACATTTCCACAAAGTTAAATCGGGTCAGTCGTCTTTCTGTAACCCTGCTAGACAGACAGACAGACAGACAGACAGACAGACAGACAGACAGACATGAACATTACCTGGCGGTCTGTGACAGGAGGTGAGCTCCAGTCTCCTACATTCACTGCCCCCACCTCCACATCCTTACAATCAGAATGGTGCATTCTTTAATTAACATGTCGTTAAAGGTTAAAACTGGAACATCCCTGGTTATATATTATCTCTCCTCCTTGTATCCTTCCATCTCTTTACTGGCACCATCTAATAATGGCATATAATCCCCACCAACAAATACTTTAAAGGCACAACAGTGTATCATAATTAACTTTAATTAAAAAGGGGTAAGAAATAAGTGAATTGTTGTGCAACATGACCTTTGAGATCGAGCTTTCTAACAAATACAAATTGTTGTTAGGTATGTCCGTTAGATCGCTTCATGATAATACACCAGTTCAGCCAATCAAATGTAGCCTGAGCCTTCAAAAGGTTGTGGATGCTGGTGGCGACTGACATCTTTCAAACGTCTGGTTTTATTTTTATGCTTCTATCACAAAGAGCTGAAGCATCCAATCAACAACCAGACAGACAATCAGAAGAGATAATGGACCTTTCATATTAACACTGTTCCAAAACTAGTGAGTACCAAATGTCACAGCCTCCTTTCTAAGAACATATAATGAATGTGCCATGGGGCACAGGCTGTTTGTAAACACCGCCTTACACGGCTGTCATTCAGCGGCTCCGAGTCTGGAAGCTCTGATAATGAGCAAACCTCCGGCTCTGCGGAGTGGAGTCGTGATAAAAGGGTCCGGGGTTGTCAGTGTAATTGCACAAACTTGGGTAACTGATGTCGTTATAATTAAGAGCATGTAATGTACACTGGTCTTAAACTAGAAGAGCTTCGTTCAGATGAAGCGGACGAATCAGATTACAACCCTCTGAGTGCAACAGTTATCTCCACACGTCTTGTCACGAGTCGGGTCGGCTTCTGCGTGGGATTAGGGTCAAACTAATTTGTTTTCCAGTCGACGACTTTACTCCTTCACTGTCTTTGCAATTCATGTTACAAATGGTTTAATAAAAACACATCTGAGGAATGAAGAGTCCAGCCTCAAACGTCTTAACGCAACGTATTAGATGGAGTCGAGGTACATACACACATACACTTTTTGTTATTGCTGTTTAGGGAGGGAAGATAGAAAGCTCCTTTAGTAAATAGCTCACTTTCTTCTCCTCTGTCCTCAAGGGCATGAGACTGGTCCAATGTAATTCCCCTCGGCCTCTGACTCATTTTTAAAAGTATGTCGTGGATGAGTCTGAACATTGGGAGAGAATCCTCCAGAGTGTCCTTTACAAGAATTTAGGATATCATATTTAGAGAAGAAAAGACGCATAAAGGTCCATAAATGCAGTATTTGGATTTAGTTGTGTTGAATATAGAACATTAAAATAACTCAATTAAATGCTGTTTTCTCTGATTTATCCTTTATTCTTGCTTTTTACTGTAACCGTCTGAAATTTCTGGAAACTATTGGAAAATAGTCATGGGGAAATGTGACCTTAACATCGTATCATCTACTTTATGGCTGCAATTAAGAACTATGTGTGTGTAGTGTGTTGTCCAAGAGGAAGCTGCAAGAGTGACCTGCCATCATGTGTAGATTAAAGTCACAGGCGGATCGTTTAAAGATGCTTTCAGAAGTATTGAGGTATTGACTCGTGCAGACAGAAATCCTAATGGTTCTTTCCTGATTGTTTTCATGTTCTATAGTGTTTTGTCAGGACAAACTGCAGGATCCTTAACATTACAGCTGTGATCATGTAGATCTGTGTCCTCCCTTCACTGAGGAACCTTTAAAACACGTGTTACTGGAGGTATTTCTGGAGAAATAATGTTGTGCTAAAGGATGGATTTGATCCCCTTAAGTGAAAACAAGTGAGGAAGGTTAAAGGATTTATCTATGTATTTGTGTACAGTTTAGCAACTCGAAGCCACTGCGGCCGCAACATCATGAGGATTCAATAATCATTGACATTAAATACTGATTGGTTGGGATGAAAACCTGCCGAGCTACACGCGATTCACAGTAATTTAGCTGACAGTGGTCAAAGCTCTGCTGGAATAAATTCCACTTGTGCATCATCCTCTTTCTCTTTCTCTGCAGGAGGCGCGGAGAGAAGCTCCAGGCTCACCTGAAGGAGAGTCGCAGTTTGAAGAACTACACTGCTAATTCCCATAACGCCCTGGACACCAAGCTGAGGGTGCCGAACCTGCAAATGCACGAGGTGACTACAGCTGTTTTTCCTTTTTCCATCCTGACACCCATACATGTACACACACACATGGGAAAGGTATTAATGTGTGTGAGTCGGGGCGCTCCTGTTCCCTTTCTTTGAAGACATTAACTTGAAACTGTTGCGGTTAAGAATGAGCCAGATTACAGAGCGTGGGTCTTGATATTTGTCATCTCCAGTTGCTTCTAACAACATAAATATACAGCACCGACCAAGAAATCCAATCTCTTAAGTCAAATGCCATGAGCACACATTAAAAATGTTTTGTTGCTAAAGTCAGCTAACATTTAAAGTGTGATATGTGGGAGCAGTGCCCCTGAAGAGATTACCACAAATCAGGCACACAGAGTACATATATTACACCTCAGAGTATTAACATCTATCATTGACTTCATCACCCCCCTGTAGTGTTTAGCTGCTTATGAATCATCTTGTATTCCCATCTCCACCTGGCCACTTGCATCCGGCTCACAGGTCTTTGAGTGAGCAATTGTTCAGTGGTTTGGGAGTCCGGTGCCGGCTAGCGAAGTCATTCATCATCTTCTCAGCACTCTTGGTCATCCCATCTCTCCCAGATGTGTGTTTCAGAGTAGCTGGTATGGAAAGCATTACATTAATTTGAATGTCAGTGAAAGTCCACATCCTGCAGCACGTTGGGGGGGGGGGGAGAGTATGTTTGCATTTGTGCACCATTGGGCATAAATTGGCCGTTTTTACATGTTTATCATATAAATGACCTACTGTAATATACACAGGTTTGACTTGCAGCTTTATTGGATACATTTAGTGTTTCCTCCAAGGGCATAATTTAAATGTATAATAAAGTAAAGCAAATGCACTGTGCACACCGGGGACTCTCAGTCCATCATAAACACATTATCATACACAAGGTGAATACATCACTGTGTGGGAGGAGCACAGGCATTTGCATCCTGTATGTTAGACCCAGTGTGTATGAAGTAGAGATAATTACTGGCAGTTCAGTTCAGCGGAAAACTCAATTCTTGGTGTGAAATGCTGGATTTAAGCCTCATCATCAGTATAAGAGCAATCACTAGAAGAAAAGCATCTGCAAAACAAACTAAACACATGTGACCTTCTGAAGGACACCAAGGACCACGGTTCCCTTTCCATTTCTTACCATGACGACAATCTCTCTTCTTACATCTGGTTAGCACCAGACCTCAAAGTCGTAGTTCTAAACTTTGTGAAATGACGCTATGCTAAGCTAACTGGCAATAATCTCGTAGTTATCGAACAGACATGGGAGAGTTGTGCCGTCCAGTGAGCTCCTCCAGAGCTAAAGTCCAGGCAGGCTTCACCTCTAGGAAACCGATTATAAAATGATGTTGTTTTCTTATCAGTAAAAGTCGTATCTCACGGTCGACGTGCGTCTTTTACAGTTTCTTTGTGGCATTATCTTTTGCTGAGAGTTAGCCATTTTAATGACAGTGCTCACCTGACACGCACCTGTAGGGAGCTCCATCGATGCGTCCTGGGCTTAGCGCTGCCCTAAAGCAGAATGATGATATGTGCACCCAGACCTTTCTCTAGCACTGACAGCGTGGCTGACACAGCGCTGTGGAGACACGTCCGGCTCTACAAGACTTATATTTAAGTGACCCAGTCACAAGATCTAGATATATTTTGTTATTCTTTTGTTATACTTATAAATCATATATCACAAGTCAAAGAGAAGGACTGCACCTGTCCACTTTCATGGTGTGCTTAGAGACTTTACAACATGAGGGCGTTCTTGGCTGTGGATCTTGATGTGTCAGTTCACAAAGGGTTCAAATAAGATATAGCTTGAAAACACAGCTAACCCAAAGCCTGAAAGTAATCTGTGAAATCTGGAGTTTGAGAAGACGGTGTGTCGGGTGTGTCACCTCATATTGTGTCAGGTGTGTCACCTCATATAACCCTCAAGCTGACTCCTGTGCCACGGACAAACTGGCTTCTCAAACGTGCATGAAGATCGAGGGAATGGCAGCAACACAACCTTCTCCATGGATTTAGATCTTATGTCTTGCAGCCATTAGAAGTGCATCATTTTACATGAATGATCCTGATTGTCACAGAACAAATAAGAGGAGATTTTAAATAACGTGCAATAAACTAATGGCTGTTTGTGCAAAGACTTTAATGTTTATTGATCAACCTGGGACTTGACACGCTAAAGGAAATATGTGTATTTTATGTGCTAAGACTATTTTACTGACGTTCTCCTTATGCATTATCATTGTCCCTACATGTTAGGACTTTTAACTTGAAATATTTAGCCCTTTTAGGACATTATTGCTCTTACCTTTTCTATCTTTTCGTAATCTTTTTCCCACTTTTCCTATAATGGACAATCAATGGAAGGAACGTTCAAACCCACTGCTCTTCAAACTGCTTCAGCGAGGAACTCAAACTCAAACTTTAAATGGGTCACTGCACCTTATCACTTCAGCTTTCTCATATCGTTCTCGTACTTTCTGAGGAATCACAGTTTAGGATTTATGCTTCTTTTACAGTTTTAGAGACTTTATAATAGATGTGAGTTTGGCCGAGAGTCGGTCAAGTTAAATATTGCAACACGTTCATTCAGGCGCCCACACGAGTTATGCTTTTTGATCCATGACCCTGTCGGTTGATAAAGTAAGCTTTCACTAAATAATAAATAATAAATGTCATTTGTTTAAAATGCTAGTGTGAGCAGTCTTAATATTGTGTATATATATATATATATATATATATATATATATATATATATATATAATAGTTGTGATTTTGTTATTTTGCATATTAATGATGATTTATTCTGCCAAGAAAATAAACCGTAGACTATAAAAGGCAATTGTGAGCAGTTGAATATAACACAATAGAATCACATTTTACCAAAACATAATCAGAAACAATTCAAACGTGGTCTTTTGGCTCTTATTTTGTGAATTACTCTATTAGCACTGGCTCATGAAGTGACTGATTATTGTCAACGTGCTCTACAGAATGTATTGTTGAGAAAAACAAGGCTGATCTTGTGTAATATTGCTTTTCAATCTTGTTTTATTTATTTCATTTCTCCGAGAGCCTTCGGGAACTGACATGCAAATTATTACATTTTATTTATTTATTTGTTTGTGCCTACGACCCAGCGTCGCATTGATTCCTGTCTGCAAGCAATTAATTACCCAAATGTGTGAACACAGAGCAACAAGCAGAGGGTTACTGGTGCATGCGCTCACACAGCAGGCTGGATTTATTTCACTCTTTGTTACATGTCTATTGCATGCCCTTGCCACAATAAAATTCCAATTAAGTTGTTCTAATCTGACTTTAACAGAGATTTTATTAGAATTATTTTGCACTGAAGCACATGTGCATGTAGTCAGACATGTACATATTAATGCGTAGGTCATTACAAAGGCATCAGAGCTACCTGTCATAGAAAATGAGCTTCTCTGATTAGCGCCGCAGGGGCCTTTGTTGAAAGTATTTGATTAGGCAGTGAACTGAAGAGCAGCTCTGAGTTCGCCCATCTCTCTCCATCAATCAGGCTCCACCGCCCGATCGTGTATTCCACAGGTGTTCCACCGGGTCTGTCTGTCAGGACACATAATTGAAACTGTTCTGTCTCTATCATGAACAAGACTAACCTGAGCCTGCTCTGCTAAGCTTAGATCTGTGTGTGTGTGTGTGTGTGTGTGTGTGTGTGTGTGTGTGTGTGTGTGTGTGTGTGTGTGTGTGTGTGTGTTTATAATGCTCTAAGGCTAGTATTGATGGCAGCATCTCTGCACAAATCATAATCACAAATCTCCTGGTTCCCTCCGGATGTTCTGTCAGTGTAAAAGAAAAAAGTCAGTGCCAGAGGCATACGTTGCATGCTAGTCCCTATCTCAGAGATTAAAACATCCATTACAGTGCACACACACTCACACACACACAAATATTTATCCATTTATATACGCCATTACATGCTCCCTTTGCACCACAAATGTGCAGACTCGGCATGAAGTCACTGTCAAAGCGATGATTACTTTTGCCTGTTGTATCTGCGTGAGTTTATGGAGTTTCTTCGCCTGCAGCTCTGTGAGAAAACATCACTTTTATATTGATGAGGACTATAAACAGTCAGTATTGCTGTATGACACATGCACACTTTCTGTTGTCTCTCTAAAGCCTGGATCTATTTTCAAACTGAAAGGACGTCAGTGGGAACTGATTGGAGGCACTTTCCCCTCTTTGAGCTGCTAGGCAGAGCTCTTTATTAGTCTACAGCGGATAAATAAGTTAAACACAAGACTTTGTTCTGCCTGTAACTGCAGAAGCAAAGCATTGTTAAGTCTCCGCTTCAGTAAGGTCTAGCAGGGCTGATTATACTGTACTGCCATTTCCTTCCTAAACATGAATAAATTGACATGCAAGCATCAACTTCTGTTTGAATAATTGTCGCCCACTTTCTTAGGGGGCTAGCATAATGTCCCACTTATAAGTGTATATGTTTGGTTTTATCACAGGAGGAGGAAGAGACCACCGCTCGCTCACAGCTTCTGTATCAATTATCAGCTGAGATGTGCGCGGCATCAAAACCCCAGAGAGGGAGCGGAGACGAGAGAAATGTTTAGCAATTAGAAGGCAGAGAGAAGCAACAGGACCGTGTTGGATTGGACTGTTCACTCTTTCTACTTACAATAATATGCAATAAAGGGGAAGTCAATATTAAAGATATGGTCATTGAAAGGTTGTTCTGGATTAATTAGGCAATAAGGTGAAACCTCACGCAGTCATTTATCTATAAACTGTTAATGCTCTAAATATAAGGACTTTAATTTGTGAAGAAACTGCTGCACTTTAATATCCTCGTATTTCATCCCTGAAATATCGATGCAGCCACATGATGGTTTGGCTCTTGTGTGTTCTGAGGTAAACCCGTCAGATTGTGTTGAGTTCCTAATGAACCTGTCTTCTAATCATCCGCAGATCTGCTTCAGCGGAGGTGGTAGTCTTTATATAAATGCTAGTTACGTAAGTAAGTCGAGGAAGTACAAATCAAACATCTGAATGGTCACGTAAGCAGGGCAGCAACTGTGACGCTAATGAGGCTGGTGTCCTGCAGAGGTGCTAAAACGGGAATGACAGTGACAACCTTGTTAGTCAGACATCAAACTCAGAACTTTGTCTAAAGACAAAAAAGTACTTTGTGCACAAAAATAGGTCTCTGTTACCTTATGTCACAAGAGTCTAGAAATGAAAGTCTAGACGATGCTGAGGAGAGAAAAGTGTCACTTCCAGGTGTGTGTAGTAGAAATCAAACCAGCACCGCCCTCCTTCCATCTTCCAGGCCTTTTAAAGTCTAAAACATAAAACTCTTTCTTGTGTTGCCCTGTGTTCTTCTGAGTTCACAGCAGATCTTTGCTGCTGTGTATCTGACTGAGTCTGCTTTGTCAACCGTATTGTGCAGTGCAGCACAAAGAAGGTTGCATATTTGCCTCATTGCATATTTGTCTCTCCAGAGATGGGGACGAAGATGAAGACAGTTAAAAGGGAGAACCTGGGACTTACATAGTACCGCAGGTAGTGCTGATTTAGATATCCTGTCGGTTAGCAGAAGGATGGAGGGGAGGAGAAGGGACACAGGAAGGATCATTGTGGATGAGGAAGAGATTCAAAGGGAATGGAAAGCACTAAAGAGAAAGATATACAGCCGTCGTGTTGAAAGAATGGATTTCTGAACAAAACCAAGGACGTGATAAATCTGGTCAGAAATCACCATAGTGACTTTTTTCTGCTAAAGAAAAGACAAAACTAGTCTTGTCTTTTGTTCCAGGATACAGAAGAATGTAATCTTTGATATTATTTGTATATTTGTTGCAGGAATAAGGCACTCATGTCGACTGTAAACATATTGGCTTTTTTCTGATAATTAAATTCTGCATTTTATCCAAATATGTAAAAGTACTGAGAACGTAAGTGCCTAGATTTACTGATATATTAACATTCCCACTGTGTTGAATCCAGGCTTTGAAAGGATTTATTAATGATTAATTTCTCTGCATTTCTGCCTTATTTGATGCTGAAACTAATAAAGAGATCAGACCGAGAGATGATTTGATATGCAAACGATGTGCATGTATACATTGCAATAAAGGCTGTTATCAAAAAGTCCATTTCAAATAGTTTAAAACTCGGAATAATATCCTCAGCGCTTTGGCAAAGTGTTGTTAGGGAGAGTTATGTAACCCTCGTCGTTTTGCAATTGCAACTGTCTGATTCGCACTCAAGATAGAGTAATGGTTCCCAAACCTTTACCTTGTGTTCCCTTAAAACAAAGCAATGTCAACATGTTATCCCTTCAGCAACATATATATATAAATTTATATTTATATTTAAATATTTATATTTATAAATATATATATACATATATGTATATATATATTTATATATTTATATATTTATATATATATATTATTAAATATATTTATATATATATATATAAATATATATATATATATATATATATATAATATATTATATATATATATTTATATATATATATGTATATAAATATATATGTATACAAATATATATATATTTATATAGTTTGACATACTGCTGATTGTCTAAGCAGATACATTTGAAAACATAAACCATATAGGACAATTCCCTTGTACCTACAGTATAACATCATACGTATTTTCTATCACTTGTTTTCTCGCCCAGCTTCCACACATGCAGCCATCACGGGCCGGCTTGGACCTCCGTGACATTGCCAGCATTGCTAGATGATTTGAACCTTAATGCTCTTGATTTTATCAAACCATCAGCAGCCTTCCTCTCCTCTACAATTTTCCTTTATCCCTGAAAAAGCAAGAATGATTTTGAGCAAGGTGGAAAGAAGGCAGAAATAGATGTAACTAAAATCCATTTACACTCTGACAATCAGCAGAATCAAGGCAGTACAGGCACTCCCCGCCCCAAGGCCCTCAGTGTGTGAGCTGGAGGAGTTACTGGAAGAAATCTCTATACACTCTGCTTAGGAAGGAGGGGAAGTGTTCATTTGAGTGGGAACATGATGCATAAATACATGCCTTTACCATCACTGGTAGTGATTTATCTACAGGATTCCTCACAACATGTTGACTGCAACAAATGAACCTATTGTTCTTGTTTGTTCCTGCAGTACTTCAAACGGTCCTCTCAGACTCGCCAGGGAAACGTTTGTGAGTCTAGCTTTGCTCACTGCAACATCTCCACCACGCCGTGCAACAGCTCCAGAGGCACAGCCAAACATCACAGGTATGACATGTGATTACACACACAGTAACATACAGGTGTAATATTACACTAGAGATTCAGAGTCTCCCTCTGTTCCCTGCAGGAAACAGTAATAATGCAAATTATACCAACAATGGGCATCTTCAGTGTCCTTTCCCGTAATCAGCAGGGACGCTGATAGAGAGAAATTGAATTACAGTGCAGCCAAAACTAATTGCTGATTTACGGAAGAATGATAGTAATTATAATTAAAGCTCTAAACATGTTAATAAGCATATCTGTAACAGTCATGAACACAGAGGAGATCGGGCAGAGATAAAAAGGGAAGCACATGTGCGAGGATTTCTCATTTCTGAGCCAACGCAGACATGTGAATCCCAGGAAGCTATTTTCTCACACTCCCGTGGTGTGTTAGTGCATCGGTGTGTTCATCTGCAGCAACACACTCCAACACACATGTGTGCACACGTCTGACACGTCTCTGCCAAGCCTGGATTTACTTTTTACAATGCAAACACATTCTCAGAGCTGAGCCGAAGAGAAGGGAGCTTCTGCACGTCACTGGCTCTCAGTTGTTATAGCTGCAGGTTTTGTGGTGAAAATAATGTGAATAAAAGGCAAACATAGGAACGTAGTTTGGTTAACTAAAGCTACTTAATCATAACATCATGTAATACAAAAATGTCACATGCCACCAAAAATAGTTTATTTCTTTGCTATTCTTTTTGCTCACAGGCTGAAAAAATATTTAACTTTAACCTTTTTCGACTGTTTGACGGACGTGAGCTCTGGTCACTTACTCGTCAGTTTATATGATAGGACTTGTTACCAACTAAACTTCCACTTTAACCGGCACCTTTTTAGACAGTGTTAACAGCTTGAACACTGGTCGGCCTGACAAATGCATTAAAACAAAAAGGGGGTTCAATTACATTAAGAATCATTGGTAAAATATATAAATTCTTTCATTTTATGGCGCAAAATTGTGCAAAAAGGTGTTTTAATTTCTTGATGGTGTTCTACCTCCATGTGCTAAGCAACTCCGCTGGCGCAGCTGGGGGGTTAACAGGCTTTTCTAAAGGGGATCCATGCAATAGTTGAGCCAAGATTTCTTCCCAGACTTCCCTAACCTTTTGGCTAAAACCCTGCCAGACCTTTCTTTCTCCTTTTTCTGTCCATGTCTCGCTCTCTCGGTGCAGAGCTGAGTCGATCACAGGATTACTTTGCTGGCAGTCCTCTTACCACAAATGACATTCTTAGTAGGCAATCAGGGATTATTTGTTTGCAATCGCATTGGCTTAGGCAGAGAATTGGACACTATTGTCGGGATAGCAGAGGATGTTTGGATACCACGGTCCAAAATAAGCAAAAAGAAACTGGCCGGAGAGAATTCTGTGTTTCGGAAATATCTCGTTTTTTAAATGCGTTCATACAAAAATCTGCCAACACTATTAAGTGCCTGACTGTAAGCAGGGCTTCCAGTTGTTATGGCTAAGAAGCCCGTTTTTCTAAAGCAAATCTCTTCTTCAAAACAGCAGAGCTAAATACGAGGGCCTGGAGAGGACATTTACTACTTCAGTAAAGCAACTCAAAGTGTACTTATGTATTTTCTGGCTCTAAAATCTCTTTTGAAAAGATTGTATGGAAGCAAAGACGACATGCACATAACACCATGCTTTCAAATGACTGTAATACAACTGACGTATCTAAGAACCATAAATCACACTTGTGACTTGGTGTGTAACTAACCAGCGGGTTTTTTAACGACACTCTGAAATTGCAAACCTTTTCTACTGCAGGATATATTCCAGTTACCTTAATAATAATGCAGGAACTATGTCGACAAGAGGAACTTTACTCCACTTTTCATTCTATCTTTCCACTCCTGTATCTCTCGAGCCAACATTCATGCCAACATCACTCTCACACAGCTGTTATTGTGTCATTGCATACAAAAGAATAGTGTCTCCAGCGAATCCAGAAATGTACCAAGGTTAGAGATTGTGCAATTACCAGGGTGATTATTACTTCAACTGCTTACCATATGTCTTCAATCCAAAAGACACCAATGGAAACCTTTCCCCAAACACAATGTGCACAAACTAATCTTTAAAAAAAAAAGAGATCGATGCAACAATGGCGGACAGTCAGACTTGATCGAATTGGACCAATAGATACGTAGATAGGATCTAAATTGCGGTTGACCCAAACAGAGTGAGAACACCAACAGTGGCAGCAGCATGATGCTCCAGCAATTAACAAGCACAAAGAAGAGTAACAATCAATCTGTGCTGTCTGCCTGAAGCTACATGTGACCTGAGCTACTAGTGAGGTCACTCCAATCCAACTATTACACATATTTACTCATAGAACATTCCAAAAGTCTGTATCTGACTTAGTATCTGATACTATGTCAAATAACTCAATCTTTTTCTACTAAAAGTGGTTCCTTGTCTCACAGCCCGGATCAGAGAACCCGGGCGGCTCCACGCAGGACCCCGCCCATACCCAGGGGAAGGCTGAATCCGATTGGAGGATCCAAGTATTCAGGCCCCGCCTACCACCACCTTCAGGAAGTGGACTCTTCTGAGAGGGAGGCTGAGGCACAAAGAGGGTGAGGAGAACGTACATTACAATTAAAGACTTTACGTGTTCCTGAACTTCAAATGATTGGCACAGTTTAATCATTAAAATGTCACGTTGATATTTGTGCGTCGTGCAGAACACTCTCTGTGTTCACAGGTTCTTACGATGCAGACAGACCAAAACTGTTTTAGGTGTAATTACAGCTTAAGAATCTTGAGTATTTTAAGGTTTCACCCTCACTTTCTTCTCCGCTTTGCTGCTTTGCCGTATCCTCAATGTGCTGAGTCATATCGATGAAAGCTACTAACTGAGAAATGCAGGCCTGCAATGGACAAAGCTTTGGATTTCATTTCAAGAGTGGATATTTCAAAGCCAATTCTGCGATTGTCTTTTTTTTTTTTCACAAAATAATTTGCATTTCTTTCTCTATTTTTAACCTCCTTCTCTCCCCTCCCTCCATCCTTTTGTTTTCCAATCAGCTGAGAAAAGATAAAAACAAAGTGACGTTATGTTGTGGTCTGCAGTACAGCGGCATGAGTTCAAAGGAAATGCTTCGCCTGGTGCTTGTGCCGTTAAAGACACGACACAGGCTGCTCATCCAGATTCTTCCCTCTCTGACATCTTGTTAAGTCTCTGCTAAATTCTGATCCTCAGCTTTTTAATGCGATGGCTTAGCAGGTAGACAACAATTGAATCTTAGCATCTAAATCTTCTCAGGCAAAAGCAGCATGTGCATGGCAGCCAAGGGAAATGCAAATGACCAGTGCGAATGATTAGCAAGAAATGTATTCGATGTGAAAAGAACTGTGCTTTATCCCGTTTTTTGGTGGGTCATAATTCACCTGGAATGGCAAGCCTCACTTCAGGCGTTCAGGGCCCTGCGGTCCTGGCTCAGGATAAAGCTCCACATGACCTACATGCATACTAATCGAAAGAGGGAACGCATGGCAGGGCAGAAAACACACTCACACATATAGGGAGCATGCAAGACGTGCACACAAGCATGCGTACAGTAAGTTCAGTGTGCACACAGGGGGGGACATAGTGGGGACTGCTCATGCCCCTTTTGTTCTAATCACTAACGTTTCCATCTTTATTTAAAGGTTTTCAATTTATAATTCTGAATTACTTAAAATATATTCAGAGAATTCTCAATTCTCTGAATATACTCTTCTGCATTTACGTGTAATGCCCCCCCTCTGGTTCCCCCTCAGGTTAATAATGCTCTATCAGCACAGCTAGCCGGCTCAGCTGATGCAATGTTTAGAGCCGTGTGGAGATCGTCCCTCTGCTCTGAATTTCTATTTGAGAACCTTTAAGCAGGATATTTAATACTTCTTTGTCTAACCCCAATGTCACTGTAGAGGGCCACTTCAGCTGCATGTGTGCACATCCTCAAAGCAAGCGTTCTCCTCGAGCTGCCCAAGTGTCCTCTGGTCAGCCAAAGTCCATCCCAGAGTGTCGGTCGGGTCAGCAGAAGTGCTCTCTGGTTGGCCCAAGTGTCCATATGATCACTGGTCAGGTGTCCTCTAGTCTGCGCAGCTGTCTCTGGTTTAATCCAACTGTTTTCTGGTCAGTCCAAGTGCCGTCTAGTCAACTTGAATGTCCTCTGACCAGGCCGAGGATCCTCTGGTTGGGCCAAATATGTTCTAGTTAGCCCAAGCGTCTTCTAGATGGTCCGTATGTCTACAGGTCAAGCAGTGTGTCCTCTGATCAGCCACTGGAGCATCTTTGCACGCCACTGTAAACAATAAAAACATTCCCGTCCCATAAAAAGCACAGACATGACAATCAAGCGTACTTTAAGACGTGCAGACGAACAGGTTATAGGTTGAGGTTAGTCCCTCCATCAGTCCTCACTTCACTCACTCTCTAATGTAGGATTTCACATAACAGCAGATGAACAGACAGACCTTTCCCATAGTATGGTAGTCTGGGTTGCCATGGAGACATGTGGCCATGACTGCAGACGGAGAGATGCAGAGACAGAGACAGAAATAGAGACAACCAGTTTGAATCCATTCTGACACAGACGGAAAGTGTTCCGAAGTATAGTAAAAGAAGAAACAGAGGCAGTAAAAGGATGAGATAGAGAAGTGAGCAGATAGCACAAGACAGTTAGAGACGGCTTTAAAGAAAGGTTGCTCCTTCTATTACATGCCTGTTAGAGAAGCCTTGTGTTATCTCAACAAAATGGCTGACAGGGAGACAGAATGTCCTGTGTTGTTACTTCTATTTTAAGATAAAGCTGTCTCTAAAATGGCTGATGGAGGCTCAGCACGCAGTTTTTTATTTCCATCCTCTGTTTGCAGTATTTCTTTAAAAAAGCCAGTTTCTCCCTCTCTAAGTTTCTTTTCGCCAGATATTATAGCCTTCAGTGAGGCAGGCGCAGCCTCTGCGTGTCACTGCGTAGGCGTGAACCTCTCTACATGTGTGTGTAAATGCTCATGTGGAACATTTCGCAGTGTTACAAGGTCGCCGCGTCAGATTTTACTTTGACTTCATGAGATATATTAAGAAATTATCCGAAGGGGAATGGATTAATGAAAATGACTGTTAACACTTGTGCATGTAATGAGCTCCTGTAGAAGATAAAGAGCCCAGTCACTTATCTCACCTTACTTGCACACAATCTCTCTGTAATACCCCTCTAGCTGCTCCCTCATCGCTCTAGGGTCTATATTTGAACTCTGCTTCATAGATTTTTGCAATCTGATTGTGTTTCAACACATCAAAAGAGAGATTTGTCTGTGAATGTTATCTTGGGAATTAGCACCCTCGCATCATCCTCTCTTCTTATCGCTGGCGGGATCCTCTCTGTGGGCCCGCTAAATCTCCTCTGTGGTTTTTTGGTTGGATTTTCATAAAAATAAATCTCTGATAAAAGAACGATGTGATTTCCTTTGAGTGAGAAAAAAGCACCATCTCCTCCCACCACTGTTGATGGAGAGCGTAAGTGTGTGTGATGAGGTATTAAAATCCAAGTTTGGGATTTTGACATGGCAGAAAAAGCTGGCCTTTGTTGAGGATTATGAATTATTACACAAAGATAATGTGGCTCCGCTCTAGAATGCCGCTGGATTTAGACACTGATAGTGCTGAAGGGCATGGTCAGTCTTAGAGAGAGATTATGTCTGGGCTCACTGAAGTTAGGTCAAGAGACTTTGTGTAATGTTGCTTAACTAGACCCAAATGCAGGGAACACACACAGACCAACAGTTTAAGTTTAGGGACAGGGACAGCAGGATGCACAAATGGGGATAGGTTGATCATTTGTGCAGTTATTCAATCTCTGAGCAACACTTTCTCCAAAATGATTTTCAAACACAGCGAATGGTCTTGATCTGAAACGGGAACGAAAAGAAAATCAATAGAAATGTCTGCAAGTGATTCCAGATCGCTTCAGCTGTCCTCGACCAAAGCTGAACGCCTTAAACTTTAAAATAACACTTCTCAATTTCAACTTAAAGTCATTAAATCAATATTATAAAAAGTGAACTCTCTGTTACCTCTTTGCTTATATAAGGGAGTTGAGGTGTTTTGTATTGTATTGTGTGTGTGTGTGTGTGTGTGTGTGTGTGTGTGTGTGTGTGTGTGTGTGTGTGTGTGTGTGTGTGTGTGTGTGTGCGTGGACTCGGATATAAAGAGATGAAAGAAAGATGTGATGGCCCATCTTGTTCTTCCCCCTCAGCATCCTCGGTTAGCCTGTGCGATGGCAAAGGGCGGCGGGCTGTCCCTCTGTGTATTCTGCCAGCGTGGGCGTTTGAAAAGACGATCTAGTTTAAAACGCACTCAAAGACAAGTGAGGAAGTTTTTCTCCCCTAATAACCTTTACTGCTTTCTGTCTGCCTCCATTCCCCGTTTCCCTTCTCCTCCAGCTGCCAAATGCAGGTAGAGAACCGATGTGACGACCCGAGACAAGATGCCTTCCTACATATGCAAACTCCTGTTTCCATGGAGACACCGTCGCCATCGCCTTGGAGCGTCCGCATGGATGTGCGTTCGGGCCCCTGCGCCCCGTCCGAGCACAGCGATCAGAATCCCAACACCCGCAGGCCCGGACGGCTTCACTCCCCGCCTCCTCCGTTTCGCTCCTGCTCCATCCCCATCATCCCCTCCGTCCAGTGTTACCATGACAACGAGGTATCTTGTATGCAAACCGGCGTCACACCAGCAGCCCACGCGATGTCGGTCACGTGCGGAGCCGCGCCCTGCAAGGAAGCGAGGAGAGAGAAGGCAGCGCACACCACCTTGTCTTCTTCTTCCTGCTCATCCGCCATTGGTCAGCAGCGGGATGAGGTGGCGCTGCTGCTGGAGGAGGCCCAGGAGCATCTCAGGGCGTTGGCGTTGGCTCACAGGAAGCATGAAGATGGTGGAGCCGGCTGCAGCGGATCGACGGCTGCGCTGGTGGAGGCCAGAGAAACTGTTTGCTTCCTGAACCTTAGCGGAGGAAGTGTTGGGGCGCTGAGCTGTAACGGACCCACGCAGACCCAGTTACTCAGCCCCAGCCTATCACACAGAGACCTGGGCCAAACCAGCCAATGAGGACTCAATTTAGGGCATTCACTTTCGGTTTGACAGTGTTTGACAGACTATGGTGTTCTGCATCTGTGGGACACAAATGGAAATGTCGAAGAAAAAAAAATGTGCTGATGATATGCATATACTGTATGTATACAAACACTTCTCGAGTGGCCGCCTTCACACTGACTGACTGTATGGAGAAAAAAAATATTTACATGCATTTATTTACAAGACAAGAGAAACACTTCTACTTAGGCAAAAAGAAACCAAATAGTCTGTCAACTCCATGGTGTTTTTAATTGTAAAAAGAATATATAAATATATATATAAATATATATGGATATAAATATATGGAATTCAAAAAGTGACCAAGTACAAAGTTGAAGAACACAGGAATGATGTAACTATTTTCCTTTGTTTTCGTTCTTCTCCCTGTTTTGTATTAACTCACATTTAGTTTGTGGCTCGAACGAAAGAACTTCATTAACGTCCGGCGAACGTTCTGTGAGCCTGTACAGAAGGAGCCTCCGCACCAACGTACCCCTTCTGGCCTGACCAACAACAATCTGAGGATTTACGACAAAAAAACAAAAACTCCACGTCCATGTGTGTGTGTGTGAATGTGTGTGTGTGTACTGAAGTGCAACGAGGGAAGAGAAGCAACAGGAAGTAACTTCTTCTGCAGTCAGTCTGATTTTGGAGGGCAGATTGTTGAAGACAGCACATATACTGTCTCCTCTTTGGTCAGTGTTTCAAACCTATCTAGATTATTATTATTTTATTTTACAAATGGTTTTTTTTCACACACATGCGCACACACACACACTCACCTGTGCATTAATTGTTGGATGGTCAGAAGAATGGACTAAAGGACAAAGGAAGGACAGAGGGCTGTCGGCCACTACAGGAGCTAATCTGACTTTTTTTAGTTTCTTTTGTTTTCCATTTTTGGTTATTAATGAACAATGCTGCTTTCTGGGGCTGAAGGGAGGGAGAACTACGTGGTCTGGGTATTGAAACAAATAAATGTCTCTATGTTGTATCCTATGAATTGGAAGCTTTTGAATCTCTGTATGAATTTACAGCCAAATGTTTTTGGTGACTAAAAGTAAAAAATGGTTTCAATTCTGGTAAAGATTTTTCAAAATAACCGTTTGTTTTTGGTTGATTGCTTGGAAGACATTTAAAAGCACCCGGTCCAAACATGCATGCTGGATCACATCAGTCCGCTTTACATGGATACACTGTCCCCCGTCCTTCAGCCTGTTCACACACACTCTGGTCCTGACTGGCTGCAGACTCACACAGTCACCCATAAAGGTAGCAGGTAGTTCCCTCTTTTCACCATGCTGCCTACAATACAGAAATCTATAATAACTAATGTTTTAACATATGGTTTGATTTCAGAATGCCACACCATACACACATTTATGAAGAGATCTCAACGCCTACATGAACACATGTTTCCATCCATATAACTATGTGTCTGTTGATGTCATGAGTATTATGATGCAGGTTTGAATTATCGTCAGTAAACAGCTTCTCGTACTTTTATTCCAGCATCAACAAACCACAGAAATGAAGGAATTCTACCAGTTGTATTAGTTTATGGTGGGAATATTACAAATGGCCACCAATGGGAGGAAAAAGCTGAGTGTAAAAGTTAAAGAGCGAACAATAAGCACAAGTAGCAACAAGCTTCTGTCGCCATTGAAATGGCTGAAAATGAGTTTGGGACTTGCTTTCAAACTCTTAAAGCGTCATCTTAAAAAATAATCAGTTAGAGAACTATTGGATGTTTGAATATGAAATACGTCTTACACAGAACACAAAGCAGCCGTCCTTCGAACTCTAACGATGTGGCCTCGTCAACAACACACGTCTTTCAAACGTCTTCTGTAGTCAACTCGATCCTTTGTGTGGCCACGTGTGTGTGATCGACGCTCTCCGGTTCAGAAAGGTCGGATTCAATAATGCGACAATCAGGATACACAGTACCTGAGAAACTCTCCCGACCTGCACTCATCACATCCTTCTCAATGGCTGATCCTTGGGAACAGACGCCTGGATGGAAAGGTTGAATCCTATTCGACCCACACTAGCATAAAGAAATCAGCCCACAGCTTTCTTTCTTTCCTTTTCTTTTTCTTGAAGATTTAGTTTGCCATGCTGCCGTTCGACCCCTAAAGGCTCTTTTTTCCACATCAAATTGTTCGAGCGCAACAGTTTTGATTATTCGATGCTGATGTCCATGAATCCATTATGTCCTCACCAGAACAAACACAGGTGACTTATGGAGCTTGATGTGCTTCTGTGCACAAACACACACAGTGCAACAAAATGTGAATTTGTTTGTTTGACCAACTGTAATCAGTGTATGAGCTTTTAACAGATAAAAGTCTGCAAGCATTGTCTGGATTTGTTTTCTTATCTGAGATGATCCCTGCGACTACAATATTCACCGACTGCATGTTGCCACAACATGCATGGAGCCTCGCAGAGCTGGAATACACACATACATGTATTACTTCACCTTGAGAAAGCTGCAGGTACTTCCGCACAATGTACACGTGAGCATCGGCTATTATACAACAAAGGACAGGAAGAACTAGTTCAATGCAGACGTCTCTGCTTTCCACTCTGAGCGTCTTTAAATGATGTTACATGTGCCGGTGATAGAACACTGCATAACTTCACATCCTGCTGCTTCAACATTATCACAAGCAGCATTGAGGGTCAACACTTCTACGAAAACCTCAGAGCATAACTGCCTTTCTCTTATGGTCCACAAGTATAATGAGGCGTGTGGGATGCATGTATTAAATACTTTCCATTGTGTTCTTACATAAATTGGGAATGTATCAGTTTATTTTGATCATTAATACACAGTTGAAATTCAGAATCAAACATATTACAGACAATTAACACCTCCAGGTAAAAATAGGGTTATAAAAGAGCAAACACTCCCTAGTTTAACCATTTATTGTTATTCTCTAAAGCGTTATAAGCAGCTTAATTGCCTTCCTCTCTATTTGTCTCTGTGTCTAAGTCTTCCAGCGTGCACGAGGACTTTGTTCATAATAAAGCACAGAGATCAGCGCTGCCTTGAAGTAGGCAGTATGACACATTCTGGGTGCAAATAAATCTGTTGATCTGCTCACTATTGTTTTTGGTTTTGAATTATTGGTCTTTATTTTCATTATTTCTAAAAGTCAAACTGAGCCAGAAATATTCTGTTACTTCAGTTTTGCTTTTTCTTTCTATTTTCATCTGGTAAACTGTTGTAACCACTGTCCTCTTGCAGATGGGAGATGATGCTACAACAACAGACGGCTGAACTGCTGCGTCTCTCACGCTTGTGGTGTCCACACAGGCAGCGGTTCTGCTGCGTCCACCTTTCTTTCTACATTGATTTCACCTTACATCGTGCCGGTAGTCTATTCATTTATGGAGCCGTGCACTGTATTTTTGCGGTAAACCAAACACGACTTGTGGAAAACATTGTGGAGACGCCGAATCTATAAGAGGCGCTGCTGACACCAAGCCGAGCCGCCCTGCTCACATGGACGCTGAAATAAAAAGCAAGACATTTCGCGACGCAGACAGGCGGTGTGTACATGTCAGGACTAGCTTTGTGTGTGCGTGTGCGTGTGCATGTGCGTGTGCGTGTGTGTGCAGGCATGCCATTTCTAATACTACTCCAACATCTGCCTGCATATTCACTCCCCCCTCCAAAGCACAGATTTATGGCCTGCACTGCAGTTTAGCTGCAAAAAGTAAGGAAGACCATCAGTACAGTGTGTGTGTGTGTGTGTGTGTGTGAGAGAGAGACAGAGAGAGAGAGTGTGTGAGAGAGACTGATGGCAGAGAATGGAGGTTAGACCATCAGGCCAGAGAGATAAGAGCTACAGCTTGATCCTCCAAAAGCGCTGGACTGCCAGGTCAGGCAGGCAAACCCATCAGACCTCTTCTTAACTGCACGCCAGTTCAGTGTCGGCGAGCCCAGATTGTGTTGTGTGTGGTGTTGTGCCTGTATGTTCTACGCATGCGTGCACGCTTGCTCGCGTGTCAACAGATCTTTCTTTACCTTTCCCGCTGTCTGCCCTCCTGTCTTCGCACAAAAGCCTGCAGCACGGACGGCGACACATCTAGATAACAAACAGCAATAAAAGCATCAATACTTTGCTTCAAAGATGTGGTTAGAACTGAATCAAGTCCGAGATAGATGGGGAGAGAAAGAGAAAGACGGGGGGATGAAAAACTTACCTTGAACCGCCGCTGGATTCTTGAGATGTCACGCGAGAATTGCGGGATCAAGAGATAAGTGGAAAACCTCGTCAGGCTTCAAGTCACCATGTGATTCAGACCAATCAGCGTCCTGAGGAGCTGGTGGCAGCTACAGGCGAGGTGTGTGTGACGCGACGAGGAGAGGCGACAACAATGGTGTCTCCTAAAGACTTTAGCATACATCCTGCAAGAGCATAAGTTTGATCAGAACTGAACTGTATTTCTTCATTGAAACATTTCTCGATTGCAAAGATGAGAAGAGACGTTTCATCCGATCACCAGCCAAGTATTTCTTTTTTATCGTTCCTGCACTTTTTCAAACAGTTTCCAAAAATGTTTCCCAGATGGTTGTATTAAACAAATTATTTAGAGCATCAGGTTAATGAAAAACTGGCAGTGAATTCTGGATATTTCCAGTCTGGAGAGTGAAAGAAAAGCTAATCCGTGCGTGTGTGTGTGTGTGTGTGTGTGTGTGTGTGTGTGTGTACACCTTTATATCATCCTCCTGAGGTAGATTCATCTTCTTTAACAAAACGTTACAATTCCCAGCCTCCCGTACAGACTTTACTTTTTGCTATTTTCAGTAATGAATAAACTGAAAATGATTGCACGTCATTGCAGTGGAAGTGTTGTTGCAGTACATCCACACAAAAAACATCAAAACATATTAGGGGGAAAAAACATAAACAGATTCCAGCAGCCTCAAACACACACAGAGCGTCAACTCAAGATGGACTATTCTCCATTTTCTTTTCATTTGCGGGCTAAATTTGCTGGTGTCAGGATCAGCCAGCAGCAAATCCATTTGCATCTGCAGAGCTACTAATCTTCACACGGTTTCAGGAACACAGCAGCCCGTAATGAATGCTTGCAGTGCAGAGTTCGTTTGCATAATGTTTAAATGAGAGCATGTGTGTGGCACTTATAATAATAACATCTCAGTATGCAGTGTGTCAAGTGGGTCAAGTGTGTTTGGTTTCAGCCTTTCATGTGAATTACAGTGAGCAAGGGATTTTTCCCTCCTTATTTGTTTGACCCAAATGCATTTTTTTTTTTTAAACGTGTCATCTGAAAAACTTGTTACGCACTAAAACCTTGCCTTGCACAAAAAGTGGCTTTGAAATTTTGCACTTGAAAACTAAATGCAGCCCTGAAGCGCTGCTGATTCTGTTGGTCCAAGTGAGGAAAGCTGACACCGGAGCTGCACAATCGTTTCAAGATCTACTTTATAATGCAAGAAACCCATTATTAAAAATTTAAAATGCTGGAAGCTGATATCGAATGAGCCAGTACGATCATGTTGGACAGCAGCTGACATGGGGAAATCAATCAAATCTATAAAGTGCGCTCAGTGGAGACAGGTGTGTGTGAAACATGTTAACCGTCCCAAGATCAAAATGTTATTATACATGGGACAGAAACTAAATAAAACCACCTGTGGTTTGGTCCAAATGAACCTCAATGTATTGAGTTATTTGCTAAATGAACCCTCTCACTCCCTGACGTGTTTTAAATTAACGCTTACAATTTAAAAAAAGGCTCTTCTGCAAAACATTGTTTGCAGAAGCGATGAGAAACATAACATTTACCCTTGTCTCAGCAAAACTAAATTAAAGCAGGATAACTTTCCTCAGGTCAGCAGCGTGTTTCTTTATCAGTCTTCATTGACTGAATTAATCAGCTCTATTTACATATAAAGAGATTTAGATCATCACATTTCTAGCAGAAGGTTTCACACAGTTTACCAAGGTTGAGCTGAACCGGGCTGATTGTGTGAGACGAAGAAGAGAAGTCATGTTCTCCAGCTTCAGACTTCATCTATCTCATTATAACTGTGCAGCATTAATCTAGATGAGTTCAGCGCTGCTGTTTTTATTGTCATGTATCTTCTGTGTCTGCACCGCAGCTAAATAAATGGAGCTAAGCCAAAGTTTAATCAGGAGAAGCACTTTATTATTGCTCCTCTATTTCTTCCTTCAGTATGCCCCCCCTGTTCAATTTAGCAAGCTGAGCAGCTAGCAAGCAAGCTAACTAGCTAACGAGGGAGGTAGTGAGAGTCCTGGTTCGGCTCAGCTGACTGGAGATTAATCAGCTGATCTAACTCACCTGGCTCATCAGGTGATCCTGCTCGCTCTTCACACGTCGCACCTTTCAACACTTGCACAGTTTAGTGTGGTTCAATGAAATGTCGTGTTAAGTTTATGTTTACCTTTCTGTTACATTCTCTGAACCTTGATTAGAGTCACTATGAGCGCACAATGACACACTAGAAATGAATTAATATATTTACAAAATGAATAAATATATTTAACAATGAGAAATATATAAATACATTTGAAAAAGAATAGTAAATAAAAAGGAACATTTGATATCAAAGTCAATAAATAGTGGAATGAATACAAAAAGGTAAATAAAGAAGCTAATTAAAAACAGAAATATTAATTATCTTTTAGAAATGAATGGCACACACACACACACACACACACGCACACACACACACACACACACACACACACACACACACGCACACACACACACACACACACACACAGTCCGTAGAGGACAGTTAGCCTACATCACAAGTGTGTTGATGAAAGAGCTTCTTGTTGCAGGCTGTGCTCTCTGGTGGTCTTGGAGCTCCAGATGATGCCTTCAGGTTTTAACCGCAGCTATGAACCTTAAGTGACCAGACAAATACAAAGTGCTGCTGATCAGTTCACACATATGAAACAAGTTTCCACTTCACATATTGGCCTAAATAGACCATCGTTGGCGCAAAGTTACCGACAGCATTTACCAGCTCAACCTGTTCATTATCTCCACTAAAGGAAGTTTTGTTTCTCTCTCTGTTTGTCTCTCAGCAGAATCCTAATCACAGGTTAGATATTCAAATTTTAGTTCACACTGGTGCTATAAATGACCTTCAGAGTACACGACTCTCACCTCTGACGTCACAGCTGAGCCGAAATGTGCTTGCTTGCTGCGCTAACAGTGCTAACAGCGTTGATTAGCTAGCCAGTGAGAAATGAAAGAAGGGACCTACATGCACAAATATGCACGCGCAGCCGGCCGTCTACCAAAACGAAGAGAGCAGCTTGGATTACAACACATGACTTCATTCTCTGCTCAGGACGCCATTACTCCACTTTATCTTTACAATAGCATACATGTTCTGAATGTCGTATAGGCTATAGAGCCTTCAACATTAAGAAATAGGGGATTTGGATCTCCGAGTGACC
Source organism: Cottoperca gobio (assembly GCF_900634415.1). Lineage (NCBI taxonomy): Eukaryota > Metazoa > Chordata > Actinopteri > Perciformes > Bovichtidae > Cottoperca > Cottoperca gobio. The sequence continues at coordinate 22,697,448 of NC_041369.1, read as the reverse complement.
TTTTAGTTGCGTTATTAATATTATGTACATTGTTCACAGGTGATCCGTTAACCAGCTGACCGTGCAGCTTTTTCTTTGTTGGTCAGGAAAGTAAAAAAAAAGTTTTGTTCTGTTTTGTTCACTCTGAGTGTAGAAATCGGCCCACAGGGAAATGCCAGCACAGACTGCAGAGGATGATGGAGTCCCTGAAACAACAGAAGGAGAGCAAACAGCACGGTGTGATGTGAGCCATTTGAGACCAGAGTCTGTGGTAACAAATCACTGTTCAGGACATTGAGTTGAATTCCATTGTCTGTGGTGTAAAATGGTGCCCTGAGACTAAAGGTATTAGAGTAACGGAGGAGAGAAATGTCTCAGCTTTAAAGAGAGCAGCACCTGTACTCTGCAGAGCTGCAAAACCTGACAAACATTTCTCAAAGTTGTGCTTATTATTAATAAAATACTCCCGCCGACAGGCAAAACTTAAGATAAATAAGCGAGTTTGGAGCTGCTGCAGGTCTGTGATTGCTGCGAATTCTTTCCTCTTTTCTTTCTTTTTAGGGAGATTCGAGAACATCTTGTTCAAAATAAAACGAACCAGGAGCCAAGTGACAATTAATCTTTGATTACATATGTTGACCATCTGTTCCAGTGATCTGTTTTTTGGTGTTTAATTGGAATAACATCCAGAGGGCAGAATGGGATTTTCTAGGAACGTCAGAGGACTAGAAGCTTCACAACAGTAAAGACAGAAATGTTTCAGTCGGCAGCGGAAGTCTACAGTATATTCTCCACCTTTTCTTTTGTGTTTAATAATTCAAAGGTTCTTTAGACAAGCAGAATAAATAAATGGTGGCTGACAGAAGTAGAGCTGAAGAGCTGCAGTAATTCTTACGTTGGTCAATCCACACCAAACATTGAAATATTTTATTGAAGCCAATAAAAGTCTGCAGTGACCGTAAACAACCAGCATCACTCAAAAGTTCTGCTTCCCACTGAAATAAATACAGAAGAAATCAATGCTGGGAGAATCCTGTTGCAACACGTTTCCACTGAAGGCCTTCTCCTCTTCTCAAAAGGTAATTATTTTGCAATCTGTACTTGACGAGCATTGTTTGCCATTCATTGCAATGTGATAATCTTGTGACGATGGCACACTTTACTCATTACGGTCGTATGATTAAATTGTAAATTTAAAATAAATTAAAAGCTAATATCCGGTAAAATGCCAAACAAAAGAAATAAAACCTCCCCTATGACCTCCGAGGTTTTTGCAAACGTAGATATTTTTACTGGGTTCTGAAGTAAAGGCTGTGATACAAACGCTTTTGCAAGGATAAGGATGTGCAGAATGACTTTATCTTCTTTACTTAACAATGCATTTTTAAAAGATCAATGAAGTAAAAGGTAAAACATCAGTGAGCAGGTGCAACTGGTTCCAACTCTTTCATGATAAACTGGATTAAATCTAATTGTTTTTTCACGACGTGCTGCTGTAAAGTCTGCATCGTCCTCTCTTTAACATTTAGAATATTGTTTTATATTACCTAGGCAGAGGTGAGGAAGGAACCTTTGCTAAATAAAACTTTAATTCAACCTCAAACACCTTGAAAAAGTGAGGAAAGTGCAAAGAGAAAATTTCATTTATCCTTCAGCTTTGACCAAAAGTAAAAGACCTTGGATTAACTGTTCTGTTCCCAGGTGTGAGCTTGTGTAAACATATTGAGCAGTGCCGTGTTGAGAATTGCTGGAAAGGCAAAACCTTCTTTAGATAAGAAATTTAAAAACCTTAAAGGAGCAGAATCCGACATGTTGTCTCTATATTTAGTTGCAGCTGTGAATCCTCCCAAGACAGAAGCCTTGCTAGGGGTTAGAAATAACGCCACAGCTTCAAGGCCATTTATTACATTACATTACAGTTCATTTAGCTGACGCTTTGTCCAAAGCGATGTGCAAACAATCCTGGAGATACAACTCCGAACAGCAAGAACCTTGTAAGTACATCAGCTTCAAACAGGAGCAATCGTATAAGTGAACACTGTCTTCAGATAAGCCAGTTTGAAGTGCAACATACAGAAACAATAGAATATAAATTCAACTGTTAGCTATAAATAAGCCAAACCAATATAAGTGCAACATACAAAGAACAGTTCATTTGTTTTCTTCATTCGCCGAGGTGCAGTGGAAACAGGTGAGTGTTCAGTCTGCAGAAGGTGTGAAGACCGTCTGCTGTCCTCACGTCAATGGGGAGGTCGTTCCACCATTTTGGAGCCAGGATAGCAAACAGGCGGGTTTTGTTTGAGGGAAATCTGGGTCCCACTCGTAGTGAGGGAGCGGCGAGCCGATTGGTCGACGCAGAGCGAAGTGAACGTGCTGGGGTGTTATTGAGACGTTGAAAAGGTGTGTACGGCAGAATCATCCCTGTTGTGTGATGTGTTCGGTCGTAGTGCTGCCGCATTAACAACCTCTGCCGTAATCGTTCTGTCGATTCTCAATCAAGATCTATTTGTAGCCGTATGGCATTTAGTGGCATTTACAGCGTGTTTGTTGAGATGATTGACATGCAGTGAAGTCACACTTGTGTTTAACAATAATAGGTTTCCTGTATGTAGATGAGGTGCGACGCTTGTGCTCACAGCTCACTGCTGTGTTGGAAACAATCTGGAGAGACTTTGGAATGATAAAACTGCACCTCACACTCCTCTCATCTCTTATTAATAGAATGTGTAGATACAAATAAGTGTGAAATGGCAGAAAATAGAGGTTTCTGCGGCAGAACCCTGTAATAGAGCTGACACAAACACGGCGAGGGCTCCGGGGTGCACTCAAATCTACACCATTTCACAGAATTCTGCTTTAACATCTTCTGCACAACAATAAAATACACCATGGCTCCCCTGGAGCCCCAAACAGTCTCATTTAACAAATTTAGCTCATTCACTTGCAAACGATTGGTTATAAAACATTAACTTTGTAATAAGGGTGATAGTGTCTTTCAGATGTGCAGTAAAGAAGAGGAAGTGGGCAGATACGATGCGTCCACACGGCATCAATCTTAACCCTCAACCTGCACACAGCTAAACTGTGGCTATTTTTAGCCCGTGTTGACACTTTGTGGAGTGATGCTCCAATTGTTCTCACATGTGCTGTAGATGGAGGTGGAGGTGAAAGCATGCAAAGAGCAGAGGAGGGTGTTCGCAAAGGAAAAGCTCAGAGCATGGACCCTTTTTTCTTCAAACTCACAAGCTCAAACACGAGACACGTCAAAGTGTGTGAGTGAAGACCCACTGGAAGCCTACAAATCACTTGGCCTCGCCTACGCCACTTCTCGCCAGGGCTGCCAACTTTTCAATTTAGCTCGGAGTGAGGCAGTAAAATTCCTCCAGATTTTACACGGTCACATTCAGGGTCATCCTGGATTAAATTGAAAATTACTGTAAACCAATTAAGGAATTATTCATGATCTTATAATGTAAATTGAGATGGTTTTCCCTTTCATTTCCCCCACAACTCTACACTTAATACATTTGTACATAGCAGAGTAGTCCTGAACAAGACTGAGAATATCAGCAAACATCTAAATTAAAATATTTATTGAATTTATGAGAGTTTAAAAATGAGAACATTAGCAGGGTTACGGAAAAACTACTCACCCGAAAGGGGAACCCAGAAAGTACGATAGCGATCGTCCCTTCACAGACATATGTACACCTGTAAGACAAATCTTGCATTTCTGTGCATTTTTACCGGGAAAATTCTGTGTAGCAACTGTGCACATTTTCCCGCCTTAATTTGAAAAAGATGATATTTTCCAAGGGACCCTTCACTGCCTTGTGAAGTCATTTGCTCCCATAGAACAGTGATTTTCAACCACTGTAGTGAGAGATCGTCAGGTGTGCTCAGACAGCACCCCCCATCGCACCCCCCACCCCCCCCAGCATACATATATACATATTCCCCCAACGGTAACCCGCGCCCTCTGAAATTTAAGTTTTTTTCTTGCCTTACGCTTTCACATTCCCTCCTCCCGCACACACCTACAGAGCGGAGGAAAGGAGAGGAGTGAGCTACGCACCATGTGCATGTACATCTATCTCACGTAGATGGATTTAGTGTTATTTTTAGTGCTTGATGATCACAACATTTTCCACACCAACAAGTAAAGGGCTAACCTTACGAGTGACACGACAATGCTTAAATTGTTATGAGTGGAAATTGTAGAAATAATGAGCTGAAAGAATTTTCCATTCACACACAATATCCACACTGAGCATGATGAAAAGCGTCTGCAGCCGGAGGGTTCTGCTCCTTTATTCCCTATTTGCTCCTAAGAGTTTCAAAAGCATTTGAAGCTGTCATGCCAGTTTTTCGCAACAATTTCTTCTCATTGTATGAAAAGTGTTTTGGTTAAAGGCCCCCAACCACCTGAGACGATGAGGGAGTTGACCTCGATATGTTCCCTTCTGTCCGTGAGGTACAAACAATATGAATGGTCCGTCTGGCCTTTGCAGGAAAATGTCAATTGCAGTCGCAGAATGTTTCACCCAAAATGGATTTTACTAATAGGAAAAACATTCACATTAACCTAAATCATACTAGACATGAAGCATGTGGTCACTGGAAGAGATTACACTGTAGTGAACACAGCACAGAGAACATGAGAGCACTGATGGAGGAATAAACACATCTGCTTGTGTGAAAAGTCTTCTCATTCCTTTTCAATGGAGGAGGCACAACATGCATGTAGGCTACAAACCTTCCCTGCGCTGTGGACGCAGCACATTTCCATTCAAACGATATTCAATGCACAATTATTCTTTTTAGTTCATGCAATAAGCAAATAAGCCGCCTTTCAAGAGTACAGGAGGTGAGCGTATTGCCAAGTAAGTTTTCACATGCAACTTGGTGTTTGGTGCATAACAATAAACATTTCAAATATGTGTTATATGTTAGTGGGAGATTGAAGGAAGTTAGAGGCCATGTCCATTCTACGTTATATCACTTAATTAGCATATAGCATTATGTCTAAAGTTTATACAAATCTGCATGAAAATAGACATACTAGTGTTGCACCAGAGCTGCCAAAAGTGTGGCCCGCAGGCCAAAGTGTGGCCCGCAGGCCAAAGTGTGGCCCGCTATGAGGTTCGATTTGGCCCGTGGATGTTTCTAGCGAGAGAAAAAAAGAGAGATTTATAAAAAATATAAATCGGTGAATGTTTTTATGAGTTAAAACTGTTCTTTAAATATGTAGGACCCCTAATTATTACTGTATTTTATTTATGATCTGAGCGCTGCAGGAAGTCAGTTTGGAGCTGGTGAGGTGAGAAAAAGACATTTCTATTCAGGGAACTTCAGATCCTTGTATCATTTCGCATCTTCACAATAAAGGACAACATGTGTTTGCTTTTAGTCTGTGGTCCACCATTAAGTTTAATTTCTTGATAAAAGCTTCGGACACCACTGTGTTTGACAAACATGTGCTCAGACACAAGCCGTCTTAATCCACATCATACATATGTTATTATATTCTTATATTGTTCCTGGGTGTGAGTGTGAACAAGACATTACTGTCAATAATACATGAAGTGGCAATATATTAAGCCTATTACTGTCTTTTAATCATCCCCGTGTTTAGAAATTCAGACATTTTAGTCTCAGCCCGCCTCAACCCCCCCTGCCTCCGGAAAGCAAAGCTATTTGAAGTTGCAAGTTGCAAAAAAGCGATTAATTTTAGTCATTAAATCAAATGCGCATTATCTCGTGGTGCCCAAACAAACATTAATCATCGGACATAATCTCGACAGGTAATCTCCTCTCCCCCCTCGAACCTGCCTGATGAATAAATATATTTACAGCGCCCGTTCAGGAGAGAGAAGGCATCCTTGTAAAATGATGTCATTAGTGCTGAACGATAGCTCCCACTACTGCTGTTTGCTGTTGAAAAAACAAGTCTGTGCATTCAATAGGCCATAGCTCAAGATCAAAATCAATAATAATATTCTTGGGCGAGTGAGTCCGATGGTTGGAGAAGCCCATCACCGAGCAGACGCCTTCAGGCAGACGATGCTGCTGTGTGCTGCTGCACAGAAAATCACTTAATCAACCTTCATGAGGGTTTCTGACACACGTGCAGAAGCATGCGCACAAACACAAACACACAGCAGTGGTTTTGTTTCTGCGAGTCCAAATAACCACTCGTATTGATATCGTTCATGGGAAGGGATTAGGAAGGGATCCATAGCGCCGTCTCTTTCTGGTTTCCGAGGAGATTGAAATAATCCCTGATGATGACGGTTTAGACTTGCAGCTCGAGCTCAATGAGAGTCGAGACAGAAGCGTCTCACCTGGATTTCCTGTGAATCTCTCTCATGATGCCGGCTGCTTTGAAAGACCAACATTTTCTGCACGTTCTGTTGGAAATGTGACACAAAGATATTAATGCTTACGTAAAGCTGCCGCAGGAACCTTGGCTTCATTACAAAATCCTGAACTTTAGAACCGAGGAAGAAGTTTAACACGCTGACTGTAAATTGCCACATCATGTTTAAATCACCCACCCTGAAATTGAATTCACGTGGTTCTCATTAATAAGGATAAAGATCTTACTGTTGCATGAATTTAATAAGTTCTCAAGGCTTTTTTTCCATGTGTTTTCCTAATGCCTAGATATTAAACTTTCATACTGAGATTAGTTGCTTTTTTTACCATTGTGCTAACTGCTCACAGAATGTACTCAGAGAAATAAATCCATAACTTTGTCCTTTGTATCAAATCATAAACAATGCAAGAGTAGCACTGGCATTGAAGCTTCCAGCAAGTGTTTAAAATCCTGTCGGACAGCAGATCCTCCCAATGTCCAGTTGGTCCAACAGCGCCCCCAATTGTGAAAGCAACCTCCTGTGCAGGGATCACCTGGAGAGACGTGACTTCAGTGTTGTCTTAGACCATGTGCACAGTTTGAATCTGTCCAAGGATGCTTGTTGCATTTCTCTATCCTTATTTTCTGTGATAAAAGCATGGAAATTACCCCAAAAAATAATTCCAGTTCACACTCCACACAGAAACATACTGATAAACACCATACATGAGATATACACATGGTCACATCTACACATGTACAATCATCCGCCTGCCTGACATCACCAATATATGCCCATGTCTGTTTTGATGTGTTCAGGGGGGGGGGGGGGGGTTAGATGTGCTAATGCCCTGTGTGTGTGTTTTGTTTGCTGGAGGTAGTTGTCAGTGCATCACTGTGTGAAGGGAGACATCGAGTGTTGGCTTTAACAGAGTATTTGAAGTACAGTATGTGGTGATGGGTGAAGGGCCGGTCAAGTCATTTATATAGAAGGTGTAAAGGAAACTTGACTGATGCTTGAAAATGACAATCAACACATTACAGCCACACCTTGTTTATACCACACATCCTATAGTAGTATATAATAGTCCTTGTTTCATAAATAACAGATTCTTTTTTAATGTAGTCTTGCGATTGACGCTGATGGAACACATTGATTTTGATGTGAAAATGTGTGTGGCTTTAAGTGAAACACTCTACATTCAGTGTTCTTAAAAGCTAAAAGACTTTAAGCACAGTAGAGTCATGGTGAAATTAAAGCTGGTCCCCAGATGAACCGCACACACACACAGTATATCTCTCAGAGCAGCGGTCTCCGTCAGAGCATCTCTTCTGCAGTTTAAACCCCAGAGACTCGTGTCTTGCTCTCAAATCATGGAAGGCAAGAGTCTGCAGCTGAGTGCTTTACCTTACTCTCCTTTTCTCTTTGCCATTGTCTTCACAGCCTCCTCATCCTTTCACTGAGAGCGCTGCGATGGTGCAGAAGGGACTGAAGTCAAAGTCCACAGTCCCTGGATGCCCCACTTTGACCAATGAAAAACATTCAAGTGCACTTTCCATGTGGATTACCTTCAAGTGTTTTCCATGAGGTGTAAACTCTCTTTTCCACTTACTAACTAGAAGACAGAGGACATAACTTTCCAGAGATGTACAAACTTTAATGAGGTCTTACCAACTTATAAACGTTTCCTTTTCCAATTCCATCTCCTCGCCTGTACCAATACACAGTATACAGTAATGCACCACTATCAGTCTGAATAGTCTCTTTGCTCCTCATATCTGCTTGTCTCGTTCCACCAGCCTGTAGAAATGTCTCAGTGTCTTTCTCCATCAATTTCTTGACGTTGGTTGTTTTCTCTTTCACATAATCTTCCTCCTATTCTTCAATTTCTTTCCTCTTACCATGTCTTGTTTTGTCAGTTTCACACAATCTTTACAATGACTCTTCACTCAAAGACTTTTCTCCATGAAATGGTGGAGTGAAAATGTTTTGCTAAAACCTAGGATACAGAGGGTTCTTTTTATTGAACAGCATGAAAATACTTCCACCTTTTCTATCATGTTGTGATAGAAAAGTGAACAATTGTGTTGAAGGTGAACAAATCTTTTTTATCAACTAATTGTAGTGATTCAATACCCTGAAAAGAACTGCTTCACTCATCACTATCAGCAACTATTGAATGGATTATTTTCTACAGACATTCATGTTCCCCAGAGGATGAATCATAATGACTTTAGTGAACCCTGGACCATGAAGTTCAAATGTTTTGTTGTTGAGTTAAACATCTCGATGGATTGCTTGTACACTTCCACCATCAGGTCAAAATCCTATAATCCTCAACTGCATGTGTCAATTAGCAAATGTTAGCATGTTACCACGTTTAAGAAGAACATCATACCTGCTAAACATTAGCATCTTAGCATGTTACCACGTTTAAGAAGAACATCATACCTGCTAAACATTAGCATCTTAGCATGTTACCACATTTAAGAAGAACATCATACCTGCTAAACATTAGCATCTTAGCATGTTACCACATTTAAGAAGAACATCATACCTTCTAAACATTAGCATCTTAGCATGTTACCACGTTTAAGAAGAACATCATACCTTCTAAACATTAGCATCTTAGCATGTTACCACGTTTAAGAAGAACATCATACCTTCTAAACATTAGCATCTTAGCATGTTACCACGTTTAAGAAGAACATCATACCTGCTAAACATTAGCATCTTAGCATGTTACCACGTTTAAGAAGAACATCATACCTTCTAAACATTAGCATCTTAGCATGTTACCACGTTTAAGAAGAACATCAGACCTGCTAAACATTAGCATCTTAGCATGTTACCATGTTTAAGAAGAACATCATACCTGCTGAACATTAGCATGCTAGCATGTTACCGCGTTTAAGAAGAACATCATACCTGCTAAACATTAGCATTTTAGCATGTTGCCATGCTAGCATAAGCAATTAGCTCAAAGCACCGTCTTGTTTAATCTGCTGCCATGAAGTAAACAATTATTTAGTGAGTGATTACTGTTGGATGTTAGTAAAAAGCAAACTTTTTGCCCTTGAGGTCATTCCTCACTCTCAAGGGTTGCGTGTCCAATTAAAATGAGTCCTGTGATTAAATTGAAGCAAAACCTCCAGAGAATTCTGTAGTCATATCACGTCCACCTGGAGATTCAAAGCAGCAACACATACTGTATGTGTCTGTAAACATGTGTGTGAAGTGATGAGAACAGAATAATACTGAAGTAAAGCTAGAAAGATGCTCGAATCACTTTTACTAGCAGCCTTTTTGTCTGGTTGATGGATCGTTACGATTACCAGACGTATTCATCGGGAGAACTAAGTTTCTCAGCTTAACTGAGTTTGTTTACATTTGAAACACACTTTATAATAAACCAATGCATCAACAGTGATTTTACTGCTGAGATGCTTTTGGCCCTCAAGAAACTCCACCGTGATTTATTGTGATTTGTTTGTTTTTTAAAAGTTGAGTGTCTTTTCTTTTCTTTGTAGTCTTATAAATGAAGTGTCCACTCCACGTTATGGCTTTTTATTTTCATTTCAATAACAAACTCAAGGTTCTACTTGCACAGAGTGTATAATTCCTCATTTTAAGTCCTTCTGCTAGTGAAGGACTAAGTTATTGCCGCGGCTTCGGCATTCCCCTCCTTTGTGTTTCTCTTTTATGACTCCACACGAAGCCTCTGCTTTCCCCGAGTGCTCTGACAGCGACATTGGCAGCAGCCTCCAGGGATCTGAGTGGATTAGCATCATGACCTCTTGTGTGTCTTTGATTCCTCCTTTCCCCCGCTCGCCTTTCCTTCCTCCTCACAGCTTATCGATCTCTTCCCCTCACATCGCCTGATCTCCTCTCCGAATCCTCCACTTCTATCTCCCGTGCTCTTCATATTCCCTCTGGTATCCTCTCCTCTTCTTCTCCTTCTCGTACGGGCTCAGAGACCAGTGGAGCTTCTCGGCAGCAAAATCACATGAAACATAATTTCTCATAAAAAGGAAGACACGGTTTATGAGTTGCTGAAGGAGCCACAGGGAGGATTTGGAAACGCAGGTACACCGGGCTAATAACAGTCACATTTCCTTTACGTGCCGGGATGTTCAAAAGACAGCCGGGGAATCCTAAATCATTGCAAAAAAAACTTGCGGTTGATGGGGCATAATAAAAAAAAAAATCAATGTTATTACAGGGCTGGTTGAAGAGATGCAATTTGCACCAAGAGGCGAAACATGGCGCTGTGATAAAAGCCCTCACTGTGGAGCCGTGTGCTGTAGTTACACTCTGTTCATAGCAGAATGAGAACGTCTGCTGCAGGCCAAGTTCAGAAAGTTTCAATGAGAGTAAACAGCTTCCGCTATTCAATATCACTTTCAGGGCTTTTCTCCAATCATCATTTGATTCTCTCACTTTTTTTCACTTTCATTTTCTCCTTTTTCATTTGTTTGTGTTTCTCTCACATGCAACATGAAGCACATTTCTCCCAGCAGCTGCAGGTATGTTTGCTAATCCATAAAAATGTTCCGCCGGGATTGTAAACCTGACATAACAATAAAACAAACACCTCTGTTCTGCTCAGAGGTCAAAGAGAATCATGCTATGACCAATATAGAGCCACAAATCAAGTAGTAAAGTAGAGTTTAAAGTCGTGCATGAGTCTGATAATGTTGTTTAACATGTACATTGTTTGTATTTTACATACATTACAAAAAGGCTGTAAAAGCTTCAACAGTACAAGACGGTTGCAGTAAAACATTGGACCTTGAAATAAACACAGTAAGTCATCATTATTTCAAACACAAATTAAAAAACAAATACTTCCCAACAAGCCACGATACAATCAGTATTTCTGTAACCTTTTCTATTTGAGTTTTTTTTATGAAGTTTAGGTGCAAGACATTAACATTTACAACTGTTTTTCCTTCATTTTCTTTTATTCTGTAAACTTTTTCCCTGAATTAAGTCTATTGACACTTAGTGCTACCTTAGTGCTTCTAATTATTTCATTGAGCACCAAACGGTTCGTTTTCAGGTGTTAGATTAGAGTTCGGTAACTTTAAAAACAGTTATTTTGAGCAGCTTGATTGGAGCAAAACTGCACATAATGCTGAGATCTGACTCCTCACTGGAGTTACGAAGAAGTGTGTTTATGGAGATAGAAGAAACATATTAGGTGTATTGTGTAGTACATGACCTCATGAGGGAAATAAGGGCAAAAAAGACACATTAAATATTAGTCGATTTCATCTACAGAGCCCACAGGCAGTATTGTGGATTATTATTGTTATCAGTAACCTGAACACAGTTCATTTTTCCATGAAGGGAGGGGAGATCAGTGGACTGAAACATGAAACATCTTTACTCACTTCGCTGTTTCCCAGACAGTCTTGCTGCGTTCAACATTAAGACAAATGACAGTGACCACATGTGCAGACACGACCGCTCGGCTCAACCCACAGGATGTGTAGCAAGCAAAGCGTGACGTCTCTGTGCTGGAGACGACTTATTCTGTGACTCGCCGCATCATTAAGAAGTCCTAACGGAGGCAGGAGATGGTGGGAGAGGCAGAGATGTCAGTGACAGCTTTGCCTCGCCAACAGCTCCTGTGGCGTCAACAAGCCGGAGAGCCACTCTGTCAACATGGCGACAGGAGACGTCTACTTTAAAGAAGGTGACTCTTACTGCCCCCGAGGCCTCGTCAGGCAGCATAGGAAAGACTAGCAAGATCCTCTAAGTCAGCATGATGACATCACGTTGACATCACCGCTTTAAACTGTGCTTCACCACATTACACAAACACTTGAACTCTCGACAGGATTATTGACTTTAAACTATTACATCCCTCAAAATATAAACATGTTTAATGATAACAGCCTCAAAAGTTAAAAAGAATACATGTGTGCAGCAACAAAAGATCAGCATTATTTGAAAAACTAGTTTAATACAAGCAGCTAGCTCCGGGTCTGAAGGGTGAAGACAATGCCTTAAACGCGTTCTCTCTAACGGCCAGCAGGGGGCGCCTCCACTCAGATTGTATAGAAGTCTACTGAGGTAATTAATCAAGTGTCATTTTCTCATAAACATTTTATAATCACTAGTTTCAAGTCTTCTTCAATACAGCCTGATGTTCTTTTTTTTAATGATTCCCATTTAGAGTAAAATAGACGATACAGGCAAGGTATGCTTTAGGGCGGGGCTACCTTGTGATTGACAGGTCTTCCAACATTAACCCCATAATTAAGTTAATTGTAACATTTTGGTTGCCTTCTTTCAAAATGCTGACGGCCACAATCACAAACTCTTATATGCAGTCTATGATTTAAAAGCACATTTTAAGAAATGATTTGCAGAGTGGTAATGTATGTTTCACAATCTCTCTCCATCCTCCATGAAGCAGAATGCATTAACCATGTGTGTGTAAATAAATACACTCACAATGTCTTGCTAAGCTTGTAATTCAAACGCCCACTGCAAAGCTTTCTTAGGGAAGATCTTTTGTAAGATGTTTATCTTGGTTAGCTTAAAGCATGAAGCATGGTTGCCACAGTCTTTGTCCTAACAAAGAGGCCATCCTTTAAATATATATACATAAGACTTTGAGCTTTAAATACAACATATGGTTCTGTTCACTTTTGTGCACAAACTCTCTGAAGCAATGCTCGAACATGAAAGCTGGACTCATCAATAATGGCTGCTGGTGAAATGAAACATAACATTTTTATTTCCACTCTCCTGAAAAGAGCTTTTAGCAGGTACCAACCAGATCCTGTTCGCTTTGATGCATCGAGTGACCTGATGGATAAAAGACAAAACCAGCCAGTAACTCACACGTGTGGAGATGACGGCCCCCGGGAGTCTTTCAAACACATCAGTTATCCAGAAACCAGTTGCAGAAATTTGGGAAAGTAAGAGGTTGAAGAAACTCAAAGCAGAAAGTACAATTTACAGTTTTTTAAACACTTTAAACTATATTTCAGTGATCATAATGCTACATGGTGAGCAACAAATCTCTGCTCAAATTGGATTTAAAAGGAATCAGAAGGATTTAGAAGTAGAAAACAAACTGCTTTCCAATTACAATGTCTTAGGAAACGTAATCGCTGATTATGTTCACAGATGTTTCTTCGAGCTTCACGTTTGTACTGCAGAGAAGACCTAGGAGGTGGAGGGATGGAGGTGGAGGTGGAGGGAGGTGGAGGTGGAAGGAGGTGGAGGGATGGAGGAGGAGGGATGGAGGTGGAGGTGGAAGGAGGTGGCGGATGGAGGTGGAGGTGGAGGTGAATGGATGGAGGTGGAGGGATGGAGGTGGAGGTGGAGGGAGATGGAGGTGGAGGGATGGAGGTGGAGGTGGAGGTGGAGGGAGGTGGAGGTGGAGGGAGGTCGAGGTGGAGGGATGTGGATGGTGGAGGGTGGAGGGAGGGGGAGGTGGAGGGAGGTGGAGGGGTGGAGGTGGGTGGAGGGATGGAGGTGGAGGGAGGTGAATGGATGGAGGTGGAGGTGGAGGTGAATGGATGGAGGTGGAGGGATTGAGGTGTGGAGGTGGAAGGGAGGTGGCTGGATGGAGGTGGAGGGATGGATGGTGGAGGGGAATGGTAGGTGGAGGTGGATGAGGATGGAGGGATGGAGGTGGAGGGATGGAGGTGGAGGGATGGAGGTGGAGGTGGAAGGAGGTGGCGGGATGGAGGTGGAGGGATGGAGGTGGAGGGATGGAGGTGGATGGAGGAGTGGAGGTGAATGGAGGTGGGAGGGATGGAGGTGGAGGTAGGAAGGTGGGGTGGAGGATGGAGGTGGAGGAGGTGGAAGGAGGTGGCGGGATGGAGGTGGAGGGATGGAGGTGGAGGGATGGAGGTGGAGGTGGAGGTGAATGGATGGAGGTGGCGGGATGGAGGTGGAGGGATGGAGGTGGAGGTGAATATAAACGTGGCTCGTGGTGTAAACTCAATAAATGTAATAACGCTGCAGTCACAGAAAAAGGACCATCTTGCCAGATTACGATCATTATGTTGTTCGCTGTAAAGCAGTTGTATCCACAGTGACGCTAAACCACACACAATTTCTGCAAATCACTTGTTGTTCTTCGCTGCTAAACGACGCGACTGAACGCCATTGAGGACGTTGTGCGTGCTCTGTGAAGCATCACATCCAGCATTAAGCCGTCGTTTGTCACGCAGCTGTGAAGCGGCAGGTGAACCACTGTTCTCTTCCAGCTCCTCTGTGGTTGCCTTGATGCTTTCTGCACATACTAATGATGTTTGCAGTGAACTTTCTCTATTTATTCACCGGCATCTAAAGAACCCTGTAGAAGTACCCAGGCAGCAACAGGATGTATTTTTAAATCCAGACAATCCTTCTCTAGTCTTTAAATGTGCTGCCTGCAAACACTGTTCAGTGCACCTGCAAATTGAAATAAAAGAGCTCTGCAAGTTCAAAGAAATATAGAAAATAAGATTTTTGTTTTCTTTCCCCCGAGGAATGTCAGTCAGCTCCAGAAGACAGCACATTTAACATTATGGTTCAGGATACTGTACACATAGGCCTTAGAAAATGATTGAGCACCAAGTAATCAATATTTTAACGCAATAAACATTTTCACTTTTCAGAATGCACCTTCATAGAAGTTCAGCAGCCGTTAATCTTCAACTCAAGCTGCCTTAGGGATCAACTGTCAGAGCAGCGTTCACTCTTTCCCACAGCTTTCGATATCAATGATTGCAAACAGGTGAAATTGCATTTTGAGAAATATTACAGTCACACATCCAGGAGAGGAGACTTTCACCGCGTTACGGTCGGTGATTACCTTGACATGGAGCTTAGAATAGAGAAACCTTGTGAGGAGGCCACTCTCAGAAATCATGTTATCCAACAAATCTTTATAATTGCACACACAAAGGACATAATTAACCCTTCATACCTCCCACTCCCTGAACATCGTGTCACCTTCAAGTACTCGTCAAGTGCAGAGAGCCCACAGCCGACCACATTTGGCAGCGTGATTATAACGAGTTTATCTTAGAGCCTCAGAAACTAAGCAGTTCTCCTTTGTTCGAGGTTATCTGTATGTAAATTGGTAATTTGATCAAATCAATTTAGAAATTTACCTCCCGCCGACTTCCCAGTTAGTTCTGTGCTGCGTTCAAGTCAAAGTCGGAGGTCGGAACGTCGCAGCGTTCCAGGTGCAGGACGCCACACGTAAACAAACAACATGGCTGACCCTGTTTCTTTCTAAGTGAACACACGCCACAGGAACTCGTGCCCTAGAGAAAAAGCTATTTTAATAAAAAAAACAAGATATCGTGTTTTTCCTGATGTTTTCCCAAATAACCTTCTGCAGAAAACATAACATCTAGAGATTGTTTACCGAAACCATTTCCCTAAAAGCAATGATGACATATTCAGACGTAATGTTACATACATGCAGAACGGTGTTTACTTTCTCTTGTAGGAATATTTCAGTTCCATGTTTTGCTGAAATGCAGCATTAAAGCGGGAGAATGCTCGATTAGTTTACCAAGCTATCCAGGGCAGAAAATATCAATCTAATGATTGACCTGCCAACTTCACACGGTATATCCAAACACCCTTCAGACATCTTCAGACATTAAAACCTAAATCCCCGTCAAAGAGTGGAACAACAACAAGAACATCAAGGAGCATAACGTCTCAGCTCGTGTGGCAGGACTTCTTCCAGACACTGAAGATCTTCACTGCAAATCATTTTGTAGTTTGTTCCAACCTTTCTTCAACCTTGAGTTTAACCAACCATTGAAAGCCCTAATCATTTAGTGTAACAGAAATGACCACAAACCAACTCTGTGAGCTGGAGGTGTCGGCCTGCAGGGGTCTGCAAAGATGTCAAAACATTATATGTGTTACCATCTATAGATACAGGTTGTTTGAATGAAGTGCTCTCCATTGGTTCAACATTCTTCAATGCATCTTTATTATCGTTTTTACCTTATTAACATGGAGTTAATGTTTTTGGCTCCTTAAGCAATAAAATGCATCTTCTTTGTAGCGTCCATTTTGTTTTCACATTAAGACTTGAAGCTCGTGAACACACCAAAGTCGGACAAATGTCTTCCCAACTCGGGGAATGGGAGCATCCAGAGGAAGAGCGTGTGGATGCAGCATTGGCCTTGGCGTTAAATCTGCGAGTTCTTTTGAAACAGAACAAAACAACTCGTCTAAACTGATCGGAAAAGGTACCGTCTCTGCCGTGAGCATCTTACTTCAGCGTTAACTTTTCTATAAAGTGTGAACAGCTGCTGTGGCTGTTGTTAGTGTAATAACACATGAAGGAAAACATACCTTCCCAGACACGACATTTATTTTGCTTTGCTGAGTTGAATCAGCAGATGTCTGACGAGGAAGAGGTTAAAAACATCCAGAGTTTCAGTGAAGGCAGAGAAATTACTTTTTTGTCCTCCCCAAAAGGCCCAGAAGCTCATAAGTTAGTCTAGTGTGTCAAGAGGTTCCCTTGTTTTTATTGCCAGCACAACTGTCGATGTTGACAAATGGTTTTGATTTCTCAGCCGCATAAAGTCTATTACTGAGACGGAGAGAAGCCTCAGCTCGAGTCTGGAACACCATCACTACAGCTGCAGTGACACTGCAGGGATAATCAGCATCTCCATCATGTTGGTTTCCACAGGTTTGTATTACTGATGTGATATTAACACAAAGTGCACAGAGATACAACCACGTAAACCAGGGGCGGGGAACCTCCGGCCTCCATGCACGGCCCTCGAGATATTTCATAAACACACGCAAATCAACTCCAAAAAAATGAATCCAAATCTATACAGCAAAAGAATAAAACGGGCGACTGATTATTTTTCCTGGCCAAGGTCAGGGTCCTTGAACACAACACGAGCGGGAAGGGGCATCACGTGGTCACATCCTGTCAAAAAACGTCAATATTAAACGAGACGTCAGTGATGTCAGTGAACGCAGCATGGCGAGTGTAAAACAGAGAAAGGTGGATGCAGAATGTCGCACTTTCCAGGAGAAATGGACGAAGGATTATTTCTCTGTGGAAGTAAAAGGCCAGTGTGTCTAGTTTGTCTGGCTCTCGAGCGTCATTACAGCACCAAACATGCCGAACTTGTTTGGCCCAACAAGCAGCTCTCTCCAGAGCGAAACATAACAACATGGAAGATAAAACAGAAAGATACATGGAGGAAAAAGTTGCTTTATTTGCACAGCATGAAAGAAAGGTGAAATGAACGGGCTGCGTCTTAATATCTTTAGCAGAGGTTATGAGTTCAATAATTAGTACGAACCTCGAAGCATGGCCCCTGATAGGAAAAAAGTTCCCCCCCCCCCCACGTAAACAATCTAAAGATTATTAAAAAGGTGGTTGTGTAGTAAAGAAAGAGTCCTTTAAAACGTAACCTTTGTGTCAAAATACTTTTAATGATTTTCTGACAGAGAACACAGTTTAGTTTTATGGGAAAGTCATGTTTAGGAGGCAAACTGTTCAACATGAAGCACGATGAGAGTTTTTGAGCATTATAGTGCAAAGAATTAAGTCGTGCACAAGCTGAGTAACACGTTCATTAAAGCCGTCTGCATTCTCAGTCTGAAATGTGTGCACATTACAAGCTGAAAGGAGCGGAGGTGTGGAACTGTTTGTGTCTGGAACCTAATTGTGAGGTTGGTGATAAAAGAGAGATTGAAGAAAAACCCTCCTGATTAACAAAACCTCGAAACACTTTTCTGTGTTTATTCCCCCAGTGTTTCCATCAGTGTGAAATAACTGGAGCCCCGATTCATTACACCAGACAAGGTTTCCAATCGCAAAGGATTCACACTTCAACGTTTTTTGTTGGACCACAGAAATTGACCTCTGGATCGACGCCACCGTAAATCCTGTTCTTCTTCTTTATGAAGCAGAACTCTGTCGGCCTCTTTCTTCACTCATCCGAGTTCTGCTTTTAATCCGTGTTTCTCTCTCTGGCCTAAGAGTGTTGCTCCATTACACTTCAGTCCTCTGTTTCGTTTAAAGCAAGAACATGTTTCACACATTTAAAAAGACAAAAGCAACAGATTAAAAAGTCTTTTCAGGCATTAAAATGGCCTGAAAAGTGAAAGAATGACATTGAAGTTGAATTAAAAGCTATTGGATCCTAAACTGTCCTCCCTTATTCAACCAGGAAACACTGTTCAGGAAATGTAAGGCAGGAAAAAGTTTTAATTGTCCTTTTAAAAAGGGCATTTTCGCACCCAAGACAAAATAAAAAGTGCCGGTGGCAGTAAGGCACCGCAGGGGACCTTCTGCACCAGGGCTGCCAGAGGCGTTTCAATCTTTTGTCCTCACCATTTAAATGGCACACATGGATTATCAATATCTCCGTCCAGTCTAGACTCAAAAATCCATCTTTGACTTCTGCTTCACCTTTAGCCTCTAAAAATGCCAAGAAGGTAGAAAGTCCTGCAATTAGTCCTAATCTGTTACTTACTATTCATCCTGGAGGCCAAACCTTTAGCTGTCTGTGCTGCACCTGGAACATCACCTCCACATGTGTGAGTCCACACACACTCACACACACACACGTGGTCTTGTTTTGGAATGGAATAGAGTATCAAAGCAAAAGCGGTTTTTCAAAGTTTGGCATATTGACAGTTTCCCAGCAGGTTGAAAACTCCGTCTCAGTCCAGAACAGAAATCCATTTGGCTGCGTCCTCCCCGACCCCTCCCCGACCCCTCCCCGACCTCTCAACCCGGCAGCTGAAGACAGAGGCATGCTGCAGGGAAGACGCCAAGGACACATGAAAACACAACTTGCATCTGACAGAACCTAAGAGCAAATGAAGGGAAATGTCATTTGGGAAAATTAAATTTACCACTGAAAATTATAATTCAGGTTTTTCTTCTTTGCAGCTGTACCACATTTCAAATATCAAATCAATTTGTTTTAAAAATGAAATCCTTTTTTTATGTTCGAATTCAAATAAGCCTCCAGAGCCTTTCTGTACAAATTCAATAAAAAGCATAAAATAAAAAAAACCAAGGCTCTTAAACAACAAATAAATTATTTATTTCAAATGCGTTTTCTTTTTTAAAACCTCTCCTCCAGCAACATATTCCACACTGACATATTTCTGTTGCCCGAATGTGCTTAAATAAAATAAAACACACATGAGCAGTCCTTAAAATAGCCGCTTCCTCTGCTGGGTGTGTGCGTCCCGTATGGAGTGCACCAGAGTTTCCAGGTTCGGAGAGGGGTTACGGAGCACAAAGGTGACGGAGAGGAGGACACCTGCCAGGAACATATGGGCCAACCGGGTTGTGATGAGATGGGATATGACAGACAGCGAGATCCCTGGAGATGCACCTGCTCTGGGATCAAGCTATAGCTGTGGAGGCATCTGTGGGCTGCAGGAAAGTCCTCCGAGTCAGCTGATGCTGCAGACATATTTCCACATAATTCAGGATGGATGTTGATAACGTCGGTGGATTTCTTTCTAAAGCAACAATAGGGAAACTTTAAATGAGTATAAGTAGAACGTAATGGGTCGTTTTTATTTTATTTTTGTACTTTGAGGTCAAATTTACTTCAATTGAGTAAAACCACCTGAAAGAGAGCGTCATGTGTTTGATACCTCCCAAGGCTGAAGCAAAGACAACCCAAGAAGAGAAGAAGAGGAACACAAAGCTTCCATTTCAAGAAGTTTCATGATATCAGGCTTTCATGGACTGTGTGTGTGTTTGTTCTTGTCTTACTATCTTTGTGAGGACCACTTCCAGTGTCAACCCTCGTGGGGAGGACATTCTGTATATGGACATTTCCCTTCTGCAGACTGTTTAAAGGTAACGATTAGAATAAAGCTTACGTTAGGGTGTTGGGTGGTGTTTATTTAGTGGGGAAACAAACAATGACATTTTCTTAAAACTAAGATGTATTCTCAAATAGGTTTCGTGGGAGATTTATTTACTCCCGGATCACAAAACAACAGAAAAATGCAACAAAACTACTTGGTAGGTTTAGAAAAAAAGATCATGGTGTCTGTTACACATGCTCGTACTCAGGAAGGAATGTTTTTCTACCATAAATGTAATACAAATATCTTGACTTGGCATATTCTGCTGAAGAGTCTGCTTCTGTAGGGATATTTAATAGCCGGTAGTTAGTTTGGCATCTCAACAGTTCATCTGTGCGTCTCCGAGCAGCCCACGCAGCAGTTCGTAACCCGCACTGCACTGAGGTTAAGAGACGACTGACCTCGCGGGCTGGAAGAGCTTCACAACTTTACCCCTCTTCTCCTCTGGCATCGGATGAATCTACAGCATTGAAAGACTTACAGTGAACTTCCCTGCACTGCGCTTCCACGGCATAATGTGACCCTGCTGCAGCCAACCAACGGGGAGGAGGGAGTGCATGCTCATAGGGATCTGAAGAGTCTGTTTGATATGCGATGAAGAGACCTGCTTCCACACACACACACACACACACACACACACACACACACACACACACAGTTGTCACATTTGTGTATTTCTTATTTATTGGAGCTCTTCAGTGTCTGTGGAAGTGAAGCATGAAGAGTGTGGAGAGACAGTGTGTGTGTGGGCATGTGTGTGTGTGTGTGCACGAACTGAAAGAGATCATCGTGACTTCAATAAGTGAGCCTGACTGGCTGTGTGATGCCACTGATTATATAAATGATTACTGATCTTGTTGTCTGTTTGTTGTTTGTTTCTCTTGTTTTTAAGTGAGTGGGTAAAGGTGTCTGCTATAAATACACATATGTATCCTATATACCTCCAAAAGCAGCATTAATATACTAAATTAACAGCTTTTCAAGTAAAATCTACTACGATTCAGAAGGTAAATATGGAAATGTCAACTACATTATGGTCTCATAGTGATCCTGCACTCCACAGACCACGAATCACATACAAATATTGATTTATGCAAAATCCTTAAACCTTCATTAATTGATTTGTGATGATTGACAAGATCCCCAAGCCTAGGAAAATAATATTAATAACTTTGCAGTCTAATAATATCAATCCGGCAGCAAAGCCCAGAGTGTGAAGTTGTAAAAGTTCATCTCCAAGCTTTGGACAGCATCTTCATGGAGGCTCCTTCCTCTTCCTCCACTTCGACCTCTTCCCAGTCCCTGCTGTGACTGCTTTGTATGACATCACACACTCTTCTGCTCATGTCGGCCTGAAAGCACCGGAATAGTCCTTTAAAGATTCATTACAATTTCATTTAGATCGTGGTTGGGATTAAAGTGAGACATTGAGTAGTGAGGGGAAAGATTCAGGTTAGGGCATTAATGTAATCAATGAGGGTCCCAACAGGTATGATAAGACAGGCATGTGTGTGTGTGTGTGTGTGTGTGTGTGTGTGTGTGTGTGTGTGTGTGTGTGTGTGTGTGTGTGTGTGTGTGTGTGTGTGTGTGTGCAGGTATGAATATAAATCAGATTATTGATCCTGGTTGTCAGGACTCAGAGCCCTGCTGGTTGTGATCTAATCAGGGATTATTTACAGCTGGGCTGTCGGGTTAACCTGAGAGAGAAACGTCCTGTTAAAAGAGCAGGAGACACCATCGATCAATCAACCCAACTTTATTTACAAAGCATCTTTCAAACAAAAACAATTAACTTCAAACCGCTTTACAAGCCATCGGCAGAATTTAGGATGTTTTTGTATAGGATGTTCTAAATAATAAAGATAAATACATATACATAATAAAACCACAAAATGATAAAACACACATAGAAGCCAGACTAAATAGTTTAGGTTTTAGTTTACATTTTTAAACATCAATAAGTTCCTCTCAGATCCTCTGGAAGGCTTCATGTGGAGGATCTGAGGCACCTTCAAGCTCACAAACCTCTGAGCGGAAGTCTGGTGCAATGCCTCATAAACTAACCAATAAAATATATGTGAAGACAATACAGAAACAAACAGTTAACCAGTGTGTTAGGCTGACCATGAGCGGTCCAGACCATAAGCAAGGAGGCAGAGGCAGGAGAACAAGCAAACCACAAACGTGGACATTTATTTACAAGATATATATATATATAGAGTGTCACAAACCAGTGGTCACAATTGACTGCATTCATGCCTGAGGCCGTCCTACTCTCCCTCAATTTCCCAAAGAGCAGCCTTATATAGTCTTAACAGTTAGGCTGTACCAAACTCAGGGGTGTTAACTGTTCTGTGCTTCCCACAGAGCAGTTAGAGGCAAATCGAGAACTGCATTTGTGAGTGTCTGTGGTAACACCAAGTTCAGATCGCCACCCCCCATCTTGAAAAGTTTATTTGTTTATCCAACAAAAAAAGACTGAGGACTGGTGATGTCTGCCAGCGGGGAGCTGCAGGCCATAACCTGGAACATGATTGGAACAAGATTTGGTGTCTGCTGAAGATTCATCTCGAGAATGTGACCTGGTAAACACTTTAAAACGTACATGATGTGTGCTCTCCTTTTGGTTTCAGTCAGCACTCTGCAGCAGAACTTTGAATTAATTGTACCTGATTTACTGCATTCCTTCATAGAGAGCGTTACAATAGTGAGGTGCAGCTTTACTGCAGTTACAGCAGCTTTATGGCAGTTACAGCAGCTTTACTGCAGTTACAGCAGCTTTATGGCAGTTACAGCAGCTTTACGGCAGTTACAGCAGCTTTGCGGCAGTTACAGCAGCTTTACTGCAGTTACAGCAGCTTTACTGCAGTTACAGCAGCTTTACTGGCAGTTACAGCAGCTTTACTGCAGTTACAGCAGCTTTATGGCAGTTACAGCAGCTTTACTGCAGTTACAGCAGCTTTACTGCAGTTACAGCAGCTTTACGGCAGTTACAGCAGCTTTACGGCAGTTACAGCAGCTTTACTGCAGTTACAGCAGCTTTACGGCAGTTACAGCAGCTTTACGGCAGTTACAGCAGCTTTACTGCAGTTACAGCAGCTTTACGGCAGTTACAGCAGCTTTACGGCAGTTACAGCAGCTTTACTGCAGTTACAGCAGCTTTACTGCAGTTACAGCAGCTTTATTGCAGTTACAGCAGCTTTACGGCAGTTACAGCAGCTTTACGGCAGTTACAGCAGCTTTACTGCAGTTACAGCAGCTTTACTGCAGTTACAGCAGCTTTATTGCAATACATCACACCTCGTCCTTCAACACTTGGGAAGTGAGACATCATGACTCAAGACTTAAAATTTGGATCAACACAGGCAACCTGTATATATATATATATATATATATATATATATATATATATATATATAAGTAACGCACACAAACCCACTTGTAGCTGCTGAATCACCTGCATCGATGCACCATCAGATCGTCCCGTCAGAGTTTTGATTTCATTTTCTTTTAACTGACCCAGAGCCATCGATCCATCTTGTCAGTTGACCACGCAGATCATTTATGACGTAAGATCGTAAAACAAACCTGCATAGCTACGCTACATCTATGCTTCACTCTAGTCATTTTTAAACAGTTTGAGAAACACTTTTCAAATGTGACATTTTACCAATATACTCACGGACCACTCTTTGAGAAAGACTGTTCTGGAGTCTAAAAGAGATTCTTGCACATGACTGCAGAGTGTAAGTTTCTAAATTAACATTTCATGAAAGGACCAAATCAATTAGGGAAATACTATAGGGCGCTATAAGACACTGTGCTATAAATATAAGATAAAGATGAGAGGCAGGAGGAGAGGTCACCAGCAGTCAGAAGTATCTCTCACTAATGCTCCTTGATTGTTATTGACCTACTTACACTGTAATGAGAGCCGACGGTCTCTCTCAAGTCAGATGGGTGGTGTCTCCCTCCACAGTGGATTCTAAATCCAACAATGATCTGAAGACTTCAGTAAGAGTGACCTAGAAAAAATGAGCATCGGCTCCTCCGTTGGTCATTTCCTTACATTTCAATAAAGACGTTATATAAATGGCATCGTGGAGTCAAACTTGAGCCACAATTTTCTCAATTAAATCTCATATATTTCATTTTATTTCTAATACCAAGAACTGTCAGAAAGTTTTCATAAGACTTCAAGCAAAAAAAAAAGAAAGAAATGTGCTGAAAAAATGGAATAAATCCACTTTTTAAACCATCACCTGCTTACAGAGCTTTTAGTTTCTAGGTGAGATGGTGAATGTGTGTCAGAATTTCAGGCTAATGGGAGCTTCACATAAAAACAGCTCTGCACATCTCCACTGTGTGCATGACAGACTCATCTTCCCCTTCTATAATTTGGCTCTTCAGAGAGAAAATAGTAGGCTAAATAAATAGTGGATAATGGGTAATTTTCTGCCCATCATCATCCTGCAAATGACACACTGCCTGACTAACGGACAATAGAATTCAGCCACACACACACCGCACTCCAAAGTGCTCTTGGCTATGCATGAAATACACAGGAAATAACATTACTTGTCAGACTCTGCACAAGAAATGTCTTGGATCAGAGGTTTTCACAGTGTGAGGTGGAGATCCAAACATTTTTAAATGTGATTAAATCCAATAAAGTGTGTAAATAGCATTACTCAACAAATTAAGAAAGAAAGCCAGACAAACAGCTGATTTCTGCTTCACAGAAACAAATGCAGATGTTTTATTAACATAAAGCAATATGTCAACTTTAACATTATCACTATCATACAAGGTGCACATCAGCTCTGCAGTAGTGATAAACATTCAAACACACTCACACACCGTTGGCCATCGGGAGCAATTTGGGGATCAGTATCTTGCCCAAGAACACTTTGTGATGCTGACTGCAGGACTGGGGATCAAACCACCAACCTGCCGACTACCACTCTACCACCTGAGCCACAGACACCCTGAAAATACCAGTTGTCATGAACTGGGAAATTACCTATAGAGACCAGAACCAGACTGTAAACATGTTTATTTCTGCAGTAAAGGTCTTCCAGTATGCAGCACATTGGCTTTATTTTTCAGCCCCGGAGGTTGTTGTTTGATTTCCACACCCCTGGTTCACTGGGGAAACAGACAGAGCCTCTTTCATACAATGCTGCCTCTACCTTGTTATCCAGGATGCATGCTCCTCCGGGACCCAAGAAGAATAAAATCTCAGACGCCCTTAAAGTGCATATTATCCAGCTCTGTAATGAGATGTGTTTGAAGAAAATACCATGAATTTAACAATCTTGCCACTTTAACTATTATAATTATCATTGTAGTGCTGCCTCATGTGTGTCGTGCAGCTAGAGAAGGTGTCCGGAAATGAATTATACTGTATAGTTTTTGTGTTCATCCCACCTGTGAGGTCCAGGTGCAACAATCATTGGTCAGTTTTAAATGTGGTGGCAGGAGAAGTCTTACAAGAGAAGAGTGGAGAAAGCTCTGTTCTCAATATCTCTTGCATTATACATTTCGGTGGCCGTGTGTCCTTTTCCCCTGCTTACATTATCTTCCCCTCTGCAGCTCATGTGGCCTTTCTGCTCTTATGTTCTTTCTTTGTTTCACTTTTTGTTTTAACTTTTCTTTTCACATATGAAAATGTGTCACATGCACACGCACAGAGGGGCAGTGCAGGAGAGATCCCAGAGGGACGACAAGAAACCTTTAGATATTCTAAAACATATTACCATTACCATTACACATGCTGATGTTTTCCATTAGCACATCGCGGCTTCAAGGATGTTTTCTTGACAGTGTGAGATGTCCTGTTGCGGTGCTCTACGGCGTGCAACTCAACATAATCCTCCTCAATCCGCAGGATTTCACCCGGCAGGCACGACTGTCGGGAGCTCTGCCACAGTGATTCCAACGCAACAAAATCATCAGTGTTCACTGAAGTGTAGAAAGAAAAAACACATGACAGTGCCTGTGTTTATACGTTGTTCACCCCATCAGAGTTAATTTAGCCGCCTCAGAAGCATATCAGCTTTTTGAGGGAACAAACAACCGTCTAATCAGCACTTGTCAACGCCAAATAATCAGTCAGTATGGAATCAAAACGTGTTATCACCGGAGAATTAGCTGTGTAGTTTCTGACATGTTGACCTGCAGCAGCACGACGTCCGTATCTCCAAACAGACTTTCTTTAAATCTCACACTGGTGCATTGTTTCAGCTGAAAGCAAATGTGTTTAATCGTCTACTACAGCAGCAAACCGTGTCAATGGGGATTGTTTAGTTGGTAATGTGAGATCAAAAAAGGGTTATTGCCATGTTTGTTTTAATCTTCAGATTCTCAAATGTTCACATAATTGTGCCTCAGGCATTAGAGAGGCGAGTGCGGATTTGTGAATGGATAATGTAAAGTAGAGCTGAGCATATAAAGTCCTTGTGTTAATTAAAACATTTTAAATGTGTGTACATTGTGAGTGTAACAAACAAGGCTTTTAATGGAAACAATACTCATTAATTATATTATTTATTTATTCTGTCAAGACGAGGATCAAGTGTAAAACATCAGCTGCTCCTGTTACAATAGTTACAAACTTATACGCAGTAACACCTGTATGTAGTTTAACCAACAAGCATAACTGTCAGTGCATTTCAGGAAAAACACTGAATATTGTTTGTCATCTACGATATTAAAGACTCACCTTGGGAGAGAATTGAGTTCTCAGCAGGAGACGTTCTTCAAAATGTTCCTGAGGACCCAGAAATAGACGCTCATCAGATAAAAGAGTTTCTACTTCAATGAGCCCCACAAGAAAGTTGTTCAGGGTAACAACGTTTGATTTGTGTGTGCAATTCAAATGGCATAAAAATGCATATTTATTAACGTAAACTTTCCACGTCTGTCACAATGTGTTACACAAAACGTTGCATTAACGCACATCTTTCGGATTGGATTTCATGTGTACATTGTACATATTCTCTGTACTTAATACTTTTGCACATTACTTAGACATTATTTTGTACATTATTGCACAAAATTGCACAGTGCTTTTATTTTAAAAACATATTTATTTATGTCTTAGAATATATTTTCATAGTTTTATGGGTCTTATGCTTCTGGAAACAATGAGAATGAATTAAATTGAAATTAAATGTCAACTTTCATTTGCAATTGTTACAAAGAAGCAAACTTTAAATCTCTGTGGTTGCATGAAATGTACATTGTTGTTTTAAGATTAACAATACAATACAATAATACATGTCTCTGTATGTTTTGTAATATTTGAATAAGTTTAATAAATGTGTAGGAGTATTTGCTTTACAGTATTTACTGATGATGATGAAGATATTATTAGAA